>NC_067407.1:13416345-13473845 GCF_009764475.1 Pristis pectinata
TCCCTTGGTAAATATGTCCTAAACTCCACCTGGCTTTAGCAACCTCTAACCCTCAACCATTAAAATCTCTAAGGACGCTTTCCCAGTCTTGGCTAAGCCTGTCATGGTTCACAGTATTACTGTGTGTCTAATGTACCTGTATATAGAATGAAGCTTGACTATGTATTGACTGCTTGCCTGAGATCTGACAGTGACTGTCAATATCTCTAAGGGTAGGAAGGTGGCACTCCTAAGCTAGTGGGTTTTAAGGGTTGAGTACATTCTCCTATTAGAGACGCTGAGATTTGCTCTGTGTAAGAGCTGAGCTGAGAAGCAGTAAATGGTTCAAATGGGTCACAAACCACAAAGAAGAATTATTTAATGCAGAGCTGGGTAACTCAGTCACTTTAGTTCAACCTGGTGTTTTATTTTAACTGAATAAAATTTAAATATGAGAGTTAGGCTCAATGAACAATAGAAAGGCTTTTTTCCCCACGCAATAATGTGTTGAAATCTGCTACTGACGTGTACTTTGTTATTTTATTCCTACCTTGAATGCTTATTTCATTGTGCCATTGGTCTCCATACAAATTAGAATGAGGGCTCATTTAGACTGACACTCGCTCTTGTCAGTACAGAAGTGAACTAAACAGCAAAGTGCAACAGCAGAAAGAAAAGACAATAGGGGGAAGATGCGGACATTAAATGTGGAAACAATTCACATTGTGAACAGCATAATTATAATGATTTGTATTGCCACTAAATCAGTCCAGAAGATATATATCAAAAGCAGAGTTATACCAACCTCACAAGCCATAAAATGGGCATATTTAATATAGAATATTTATTTACATTTTGCTTTTCTAATCATTGGAAACAACATCATCACAAAGCCCCCAAAAGTGTGTTGAAAGTTGAATTTCGTTTCAATAAAAAGAAATTGGTCTAAAACATGCCTGTAAGTGTTTTCTTGTGATTTGTAAATGTCACAATTTATAATGCAGTCACAGTTATGAAAACTGTAGGTGGATTAATGCATTGCTCCTACTCTAGTGTATCAGAACATGGATTTCAGACAACAGCTGCTGAGAATTCCCCTGACTGAGAAGAATTACAAGTATTATCACCTAGATCATTAAAGCAGGCTCATAGATTGCAGAATGGCTTCAATCAATTCATCCAGGATGACTTGAAGCCAGCTGGACCCCCTCCGTGAGAACTTGACTTAATTGGTCAATAAGTGGCAGGAAAAAGTGCATGCTATTTGATAAAATTACAGGCTGAGCAGGTGATTACACTTTGGAGAACCACTGAGCAAAGACTTTGGGTCAGCCCTTTTGAAGGGGGGCCAGGATAATGTCCACTGCTAAGTGCAGTCGTGAAAAATGTTGGCACACTTGGTGCTCAGATGTAAAGTGTATCCAGGTCATTCCTCAGCTGAGGGGAGATGTGCACATTCATCATCTCCTGGCCTCATTTCTACCTCAGCAATGGCTGTTCACCAACAGCATCTCATGTTTTATGGCTTTCTTCATTATCCTTCATTCCTGTGGTACACCAGGACAAAAATTAATGTGTCAACAGACCTGCCTCATCAGAAGCTAGCCCATTGGCACATTCATTTTTTACCTTTGCATTACATACATAAGCTTTCCTGTCCATCTCCATTGATCGTGAGTACTGCTGTTGCCAGAGCACGGCTGTTAAAAACGGAGTCTCTCTAAAAGCAATACAATTCAGAAGAATACACCAAAGGCATAATAGTATTTTAGCTTTCAATCTTCAAGGGACAAGCCCTCTTGACCGCAAGGGTGATGATATAGGTCATCATAGCCCGTAATCCAATTAATTTCAAAATTTAAAGTAAGCATAGCAGAATGTGAAAACAGATTGTAATTACTTTAAAGTTCAATGTTGCATTTGGTTTTAAACGGCAAATGGATAGTTGGAAACAGAAGAAAGCAACTGGGTACAGATTAAAAATAATGAAAAAGTATGAACACAATGTATTGGAAAATAGGTAGAATTGGTACAAAATTATGATTGCGCAAGGTAGGCTGTCTAGAAAGATTCCTAATACTAAAGGGGACTCTTTTATTTCTGGTCTTAGTAGATTGGAGAAAAGGCTATTAATTTTGCTGGGTGCAATTTACAATTAAGATTAATCCAACAAGAAGTCAAAATTCACACAAGGTATTATTTTTATTTTTTTTTAAATGCCGTTTCTGCTTTATTTTAAATGCATAAAATCTCATTTCTAATTCTGCGGGCAAGCCTATAGCACTTCCTTTAATTACTAATTCAGAGTGTGTATCAATTCTGTTCCTTGCAGAATGTGTTGTGCATTAATTCTGATTATGTACAAAACCCACCTGCAAGGAAAATATCTCTGAATTAGTAATGCTGATAAAATGAGCAGCTCACCTGGGGATTTACTGGGAAACAGAATACTGGACAGAATTAGAATCATGTAGCTAAGGCTATTCATAATGTCATTAACATAAAGGCAATTAAATGAGTTTTTAACCTACAACCTTTTATTGTTATTAATGAACATTGGAAAAAAAACACATGAGATAGGTTTGGTAATTATCTCTGCACCAAGCTCTGCAATAATGGGTTTAAATATAAAAACAAAACAAATGATTATTGTGAGCATTTGTAGTAGTCAAAACCCAAAGGAACATCTCAGCCATATTTAGTCACATGATGCTCCACCAAGAGGGTTAATTAAATGGGTTTTTACTATCATCAAGCAAGATTCCTAAATCTGAAATTACTGGCATTGTCAAAAGTAAATGTGGATTTTTTTTTGTGTTTCCGAAAAGCTGTTTGTACCTTCAAGTGAGCAGTCTTTAAAGGCAAACACAGGGAAAAATCCTTGGGGTCTAGTTTCTGTCCTTTTATGTCAAGCTTTTAATGCACTAAGAATCATTTAACAGGGCCATGGCACTCCACGCTCAACAGGCACTCTTTTTAAATACAGGTCTGATGGTTTTCATGCAAATATTCTGTCAAGCATTGGTGCTCAGTGCATTGAATTTATGCCCCCATTCTGCAATCCTATACCACTTTTTCTAAGGAGTCGGCCTCATTGCTGCGTCCATGGAGCAAAATATTCTCATCGTCTGTGCTGTTAATGTTCAGCCCTTTTTATTTATTTAAACAATCAACTATTTCGCCTGTATTACAGATGGGTGATTCTGGCCAACTTTAACCAACCAAATGTTCCAATTACAACAAAATTCAACAGTTTAGTTATATGCTCCTCAATGGTATGTCAAAGTGGCAAACATAAATAATTTTAATATGAGCATTGGCTTGTTGTTGCATGATACATTGTAACGTGTACTCTTAAAGTTAATGCCAACTAAACGAGATCAAAGGACAATGATTAGAAATTATTCTTACACCAGAAATACATTGTTTATAACTATGCACACTGTTCCTCCATTCAAGCTCAATATGATTAAAATGTCACACTGACGATACACTTCCAATTTTTCTCAAAGAATATGGCAGCCAATATATTGAATATTTCTGCAAATATATTTGGGAAGCAGAGACCCGTGTTTTATGAGAATGTTGCCGAGATAATAATGTCAAGAAAAAATTGTGTTTACTCTGCTGCCTGTTCTCCCATTTGTCCATCAGTGCTATGCCGGTAAATCCAGCCTGCCTCATGTTTAACCAATACCTCGATTTCAAAATTCTCACTCCATAACCTCACCCTTCCCTATCTCTGTAATCTCCTCCAGCTCTAAAACCACCTGAGGTATCTGTCCTTCCCCCTCTTCCAATATATAGATTTGACCGTTCTACCATGCCTTCAGTTGCCAAGGTCCTAAACTCTGGAATTTCCTCCCTGAACTTCTCAGCTTAACTACCTCTCTCCTCTTCTTTTTGATTGAACTTTTCGTCATATGTCTAGATGCTCCTCATTCAGCCTGGTGTCAAATTTTAGCTTCAGTGAAGTTGCTTGATATGGTTAACTGTGTTAAAGATGATTTATAAATGCAAATTATTGTTGTTGCTTTTGGTGTTCAATAAATGACTAGAAAAATGGACATACAATAAATTTAGTTTTATGTTTCAGAAAGCTAACCAGTGTAAAGATTGAAATGATTTGCAAAATCTAACAAAGATTTAGGCTGTTATCATTAGGACTTGCTCCCCTCGGTTCATGTTTGCAACAAAAGATCTATATTCATAAGCAGTCAGACAATGGGGAAAATCTTGCTGGCTGTGGTTCTGATCAAACTGTCTACAATTCAGCAAATCTTTGCACTCCACTGCTGGACTCCATGTCAAACCCCAACATTGATTCAGAATGCCAGCAGAATATTGCTGGTGCAAATACCCAGCTAAGAAAGAGATTGAATTGGTTCAAATGAATTAAAAATACATCCTCAGAATGCATTTCTTGAATGGTCCAGTAATCCACAGGGTGCTTGGTGGAAAGAGTCTTTCAGAAGCGTTGTGATGTAATGTTCAAATAATCACTGTAGGAAATTCCTTTTTCAGTCAATAGCTTTCAAGGATTGGTTTCTCTACCATTATACCACTCGTTACAGCCAACAACCAATAACGCAGAGATGAAAGATGCTGGCTACTCCTCCCTTGCCTGTCAAGTTTAAATGAAGGCCATAAGTGGGACCTACCAAATTACCCATTTCTGTGCCTTACACTACTGACCCTACCAACACACAAATCACCAGGTTCACCTGTTAATTCACACTTGGATCTAGAATAATTTGCTCAAGCACTGGGCTAAATAATACTCATCCTGGGTCCTCCACTGATCAAGGAACTTGGCCCACTCCTGCAGCCAGCTGCCCTCCTATCTCCATCCAACCGGTGGTTTGGTAACTTTGATTTTACTTCTGCATCTTCCAAAAACACACTCCTGTAACCACGTTTCACAAATCAGGAAAGCAAAGTTTTCCGCATTTGATTTCAATATTATCATGGGATCAAAAACTGTTTATTGGCGAGTTAAAACAATTGTAAACATAAGTTATAATTAAGTTGAGAGAGCTCAGCTCAGTAAACTGAACCATTTTGAGCATGAACATCTGATCTACAAAATTCAGTTCATTTGAGACTCATGCTTGAAGATGGTGTCAACATTGTCCACTACTTTTCTTTCCACCAGGGTGCACTTTCTCTGCCATTAATCTTACATCAGTAATGGGATCTCATGCGGGATGAAAGTTTCAAAGATTATCCACATCCACTTGCACCAGCAAGTCTGTAAGTCAACTCTTCAAGGTGGATTCCATCAAATCCCACAACAAAAGCTCTGAACATACACATACCTGTTCATGAAATGTAAGAAGAAACTGATATGCCATTATACTTAAAAGCACGTAGTCCTATCATTGGACTAAGGGTTTTCTCAATGTGACTTTGAACTGTCACATCTAGTTTGTCTATTTGAATGAGTGCATCGTGTAATTTATTGGTGTGTTACAAATTGTATCATATGCACAAGCTTTCCTTAATTTACAGGAAGTCGCAAATGAGCTACATTGCATCATAGCAAATACTATTCCTGTAAATTAACAGAAAACAGTTCAATAAAACATACTTGAGAAGGAGAAATTTGCAGTGCCAGGTTGGAAGAGCAGAGGAGCGGGACATTGGATAGTTCTTTCAAAGCAACAACAGGCTATCTTCTGTGTTTGATATTATTACACAAAAAATGAAAATGATTGGTCTTAAAGTTCAAGTGTATCTCAATGGGGCAACTGGTAGGCAAGGTAGAGGGCTTCCAGTGAGTATTTTGATCACTGCCCTCAGCCAAGAAGTTTATGTGCCTAAGGCTTTGAGTGTAATATGGAGTAATATGTGTCATAACTCAAAGTCAAAATATTGTTCCATCCTCTGTGCCATTCTCAAAGATGGGCGCAGAGGATGGAACGTTTTTGACTTTGTGACACTGTGCACCCAGACACCGTGCACTTTTAAATATTAACTTAATCTGTGCAATAGTAAAGACAAGAAACTGTGATGCAAAACAATGTATTGATATTTACTGGTATATATTGTACTACAGAAAAATTCCCTTGAAATTACATTAATTCGGTCTATTATGAGATTTCCAAGGTATTACATAAGGCAATTGGTAAGAATTAACATTAAAAGCAGCATCATCTCATACTGTTTACGAAATCATTCAGTACTGGAATTTTGAAGAGTTGCACATTTAACATATATTTACAGCTGTTAATAAAAGTGAATTACTTTTCTCAACACAGTTCTTTGTGGTGTTTTGAAAAGTGAGAATCGGGTGGGGGCAGGGTGAGAGTGAACACATCTTCCCTGAACATATCTGTGGTAAGACCTTAGAGATAACTCCATTTAACAAGCCCTCTTATGTCCATCAGCTCAGTAAGGGCCGCCACAGAAGTGCACTTCTACACGAAGAGAGGAAAGTGTTAGGTGGACTCAAGGGAAACAACATCTAGCACAAAAATCTCTTCATGTTATGTCCAAACTTGTATGTTGAATCAAAATTCCCATGACAGCTTAGACAGGTCAAGGGCTGTTGTCACTGGGTGCAAAGGGGCTGCAAATGCCTCATTAGTCTGCAGGCTAATAGAGAGCAAGTACAATGGACTTCACATAGCTAAAAAACCTGAGCTCAACCCTCCATGAAGTGTATAGAAATCCAAATTACTTCTTGCCTGCTGTCATAAATTTACCCTACTCGCTGAGTTTTGTTAAGTCTTTGAAATTTTTTAGCCTCGTTCAATTTAAACAACTTTGACAAAAATATAACTAGTTGGAAGTTAATGCCTGAATTGTAAGCATTATCTTGTCTGTAATCAGCATTATGCATGTTTGCAGCGTGGTCTGTTTCTGCATCCTAATGTATCCTAATAAATTACAATTCAATTTAATTTTGACAAACAATACTCAATAACCTGCTCTATGTGATGAAAGCAAACTGAATTTGGATCATGATGATCTCAAATTATCTTGATTTCTTCAATTATCACTTTCAACCATAAATCAGTGATAAAAGGATGTTTCCATGCAGAGTAGTGTCATATTTCAGATCAATTCATGACAGAGTATTAGATATCAAGGCCATTAACATAATGGAGGTAGATCCACTGTATTGTGATGGTGTTAGTTTTGACGGTATTTATTGATTTCATTTCAAAATTCCTATATATCTGGATCATGGTCCAAATAAAACCAGATTAAGTATGCCCACATTGATATCTACTATCAGGATGCAGTTTTCTCCAAATTTGATCTGAATTAACAATATGTACGATATCCACATGATGGTTTCAGAATAAATATGCATCTGTAGAATTGCAAATGAGAGTGATACATTTTTCCTTAACAAAGAGGTGAAATTCACACTGCAAAATGGTTCATTTTGCACTCAGTGTTGACTCTCAACACTCTCAAACCAGGTTCAACATGGGCTAAATGCGTGGTGCTTTAACATAGAACAGTACAGCACAGGAACAGGCCCTTCAGCCCACAATGTCTGCACCAAACACAATGCCAAATTAAAATAATCTCTTCCGCCTGCACGTGATCCACATCCCTCCATCCCTGCATATTCATGTGTCTATCTAATAGCCTCTTAAACTCCACTGTGGTATCTGTTTCCACCAGTACCCCTGACAACCTGTTCCCCACCCACAGAATACCACTTATACCCCTCTTGTCAGTATATTTCCAGTAGCATGCCATCAGAAACATGAAATATAATGCACCTCTGGCTCCCCTGAATAAGATCGGGATTATGATCAGGATTAGGAATTTTTCCCCCTATTTTTCGAGTGAGATTTTAACAAAAGCAGAAAATGCTGGAAACACTCTGCAGGTCAAGCAGGATCTGTGGAAAGAGAAGCAGTTAACATTTCAGGTCTGGAACCCTTCATCAGAAACGGGAAGGAGATGAAGCTGGAAGTGTCACTGTGGCACAGCAGGTAACACTGCTATCTCACAACCCCAGCAACCTGGCTCCAATCCTAACCACCCCTCCCTTACTGTCTGCGTGGAGTTTGCATTTGCTCTCAGTGACCCTGTGGGTTTCGTACCCATGCTCCAGTTTCCTCCCACATTGCAAAGATGTGCTGGTTGGTAAGTTAATTGGCTACGGTGAATTACCCCTTGTGTAAATGGGAGAAGCAGAAGGAAGATAATGGGACACTGAGGGAGAATAGCTTGCAGGGAAATAAATGAGGAAGTGGGATTGCTGTGATTGGTGGGATTACTCTAAAAGTCGGCATTGGGCTGAATGACCTTTTATGTCTTAGAAAATATTAAAGTATTATACTAATTTTATTTTAGTGCTGTATGCACAGGTGAAGTTAGCAGGCTATACAGTTCAGTCTGGGTTCGACCTCAGAGCCAGCATAATTCGCTATTTTTGTACACCACTATAGAACCATAGAAAACTACAGCACAGAAAACAGGCCATTCGGCCCTTCTAGTCTGTGCTGAAACATTATTCTGCTAGTCCCATTTACCTGCCCCCAGCCCATACCCCTCCAGACCTCTCTCGTCCATGTATCTATCCAATTCACTCTTAAAAGTTAAGAGCGAGTCTGCATTTACCACATCAGATGGCAGCCCATTCCACACTCCCACCACTCTTTGCGTGAAGAAGTTCCCTCTAATGTTCCCCCTAAACATTTGCCCTTTCCCCCTAAAGCCATGTCCTCTCGTACTCATCTCTCCTAATCTAGGTGGAAAGAGCCTACTTGCATTAACTCTGTCTATGCTCCTCATCATTTTGTAAACCTCTATCATATCTCCCCTCATTCTTCTCCGCTCCAAGGAATAAAGTCCTAACATGCTCAGTCTTTCCTGTAACTCAACTCCTGAAGACCTGGCAACATTCTTGTAAATCTCCACTGCACTCTTTCAATCTTACTGACATCCTTCCTGTAGTTCGGCAACCAGAACTGCACACAATATTCTAAATTTGGTCTCACCAATGACTTATACAACCTCACCAAAACATTCCAACTCCTATACTCAATACTTTGATTTATAATGCCAGGATGCCAAAAACCTTTTTTACAACCCTGTCTACTGTGACCTCTACTTTCAGGGAATTATGTATCTGAACTCCCAGATCCCTTTGTTCCTCCGCACTCCTCCACTGCCTACCATTTACTGTGGTATGTCCCTCCCTTGATTTTGTCCTTCCAAAATGCAACACCTCACACTTGTCTGCATTAAATTCCATCGCCATTTTCTGGGACACATTTTTCCATTTGGTCCAGATCTCTCTACAAGCTTTGAAAGCCTTCCTCGCTGTCCACTACACTTCCAATCTTAGTGTCATCCGCAAACTTATTAATCCAATTTACCACAGTATTCTTCTAGATCATTGATATATACAACAAACAACAATGGCCCCAACACAGATCCCTGAGGCACACCACTAGTCCACAGGCCCTCCAATCTGAGAAACAACCATCCACAGCCACTCTCTGTCTTCTCCCACTCAGCCAATTCGAATCCAGTTTACAAACCTTTCCATGGATACCCATTGACTGAACCTTCTGAACTAATTCTCCCATGTGGGACATTGTTCAAATGCCTTACTAAAGTCCATGTAGGACAACATCCACAGCCTACCTTCATCTACTTTCTTAGTGACCTCCTCAAAAAACTCCACAAGATTCGTTAAAAACATGATCTACCATGCACAAAGCCATGCTGAGTATCCTTAATCAACCCTTGGCTGTCCAAATACTTATACGTCCTAACTCTCAGAACACCTTCCAATAATTTACCCACTACTGATGTCAAGCTCACTAGCCTGTAATTACCTGGTTTACTCTTTGAGCCTTTCTTAAACAATGGAACAACATAGAGTATCCTGCAGTCCCCTGGCACCACACCCGCGGCTGAGGACATTTTAAATATATCTGCCAGGGGCCCCTGCAATTTCTACACTAGTATCTCCCAAGATCCGAGGAAATATCTTGTCAGGCCCTGGGGATTTATCTACCTTTATTCGCTGTAAAGCATCAAGTACCTGGAAGATCAGATTTTATTAACCTGCAGTTTACCTCTGAACCATAGGGAGCCAACAACAATCCTTAAATATAAATGGGTATGCATACATTCCCTTACAGTGCACATGTTTCAGGAACTTTTACAGAGACCGAGTGGTTCCAACAATAGTACTACGGAACCATTTATGAGACCTTGTAGAAAATTCTATTTTATTTGTCTTTGGGATATCCACACCAAAAGTACACTTCAGCCACAACACACCCCAGCGCTGGAGGAAGTGAATATTTGGTGTGGATGGGATATCAATGAAACAGGATACTTTGTTCTGAATTGTCCTGAGTTTCTCAAGTCAAGCTGGAGCTGATTCATCAAAGCAAGTGGAGTGCAGTCCGTCTCACTGCTTCCTAGATGTTGGAATGTCTTTGGGAGTTAAGAGGTGAGCACGTGATGCAAATACCCAGCCTCTGGGCTGCTTTCGAAGCAATAGTATTTAAGTAGCTGGTCCAGTTAAGTTGCTGGTCTATGGAAGCACCAACTCCATTGATAGTAGGGACTCGGCAATGGTAACAGTAGGCGGTTATGCTCTCTTATTGGAGATGGTCATTACCAAGCACCGAGAGGTACGCTGAAGCTCAGTGCTACAGAGTTAGAGGTGTTGTCTTCTAAATGAGAAGTGAAGCTTGTCTTCTTAAGTGGCCACAACAGATCCCATAGCAACACTCAATGAAGAGCAGCACAGAAGCACATGTTCTGGTGCTCTGGCCCATTATTTATCCCTCACCTAAACTATTATTGCTTTACTCTTTTTTTGTTCCTTGTTGAATCCAAACTGACTGCTGCACTTCCTACATGACAAAAGAACATAATAGTATGAAACGAAACATAAAATGTTGACAACACCCAGCAGTATCTGTGGGAAGAGAAAGAGAGTTAACCTGATATCAGACCTTCATCATTATAGGTGTTCTGACTTGTGAAATGCTGGTCATTCTAAAACCGAGAAATCAAATGCATTGTGAGTGAAAGTTGGTGCAAACACCATAGGCTGGAAATTCTTAAATAACAACAGAAAATGCTGGAAATGCTCAGCAGGTCAGGCAGCATCTGCAGAGAGAGAAGCAAAGTTAACGTCCATTGTTAACTCTGTTTTTCTCTGCATATATGCTTTCCAACCTGCTGAATTCTTCTAACGCGGTATTATTTTATTTCAAGTTTCACAGCATCCACACTATTTTGCTTCTGTAGTCTAGAAGTTCCTGCTGAGGAGTTTTTCATGTGCTACACTATGGATTTGAAAGGGAAAATCAGTTGGATGGGTTCACATCCAATCCAGAGATTTCAGCAAAAATTCTAGGCTGATGTAGCATTACAATGTCAGAGCCACTTAACCACCTTCAATATTTACATCAAGCCTGCTGGTCTGAGATCCCAAAGCACCATCATGTAATCATGTGCTGAGCTTATGTTGCTTGGCAAAGTATTACAAAAACTTACAAGGCTGTTTGGTAGTTTTGTTGATTGATTATAGTCTGTTTTTAAAAATAATGACAGCAGATCAGCAATCTTACTGTGTATGACCATAAACCATTTTAAAATTAACCAATGATTGCAGCATTTAGTATAATTCCACATAGATTGCAAATAAATCGGCACACTGGCTTTGAAGTAATGGGTGTGAGATCAAGCCTGAAAATAACACAATTAAGTAGGGTGCTTAAATATATGGAACATAATACAAAAGAACTGACAATACCAGTGTACTTGGCATATATTTGCATATAGTCACATCTGTATCTCTATGATAACTGTTCCGCCTGACTAAATCTGCCTGCATTAAGAAATGTGTGTGTCTGTTTAGTAGACCCAATGCAACTCACTTAACATTGCTTTCCACTGACTACCTTCCGGCAACTTATCTTAATCATTGTTTGGGTAGAATTTTATTGAGAATCTAATTCATAAGTGTTCATTGATAGGTCATTTGTAAAAAGTGGTGGTGTGGAGGGAAAAGCTAATTCAGAGCTTCATCCAAAGGGAGATTTGTCACTTACGCCTGAGGGAAGCTGAGCAGGTCACGTGGAACAGAAAGAATTTTACAATTCCTACCACTACTGAGGCTTGAACACATGATCTCGGCTTTGTTTCAGTACTCTGTACCTGCAAAAGACACAAACCTTAGCTTGAGCAGACCTTAAGTGGAGAGTTGATATCTAAAGAGAACGTGTCTCTACCTGAGACCATTTTCTTCTATATGCCTCCCAATAGCCGGGGGTGATAGAGAGACAGATATGATGGCAGATTATGGAAAGATTTAACAGTAGCAGGGTATTGGTATTGGTTTATTATCATCAGCTGTACCAAGGTACAGTGAAAAACCTGTTTTGCATACCAATCGTACAGGTCAATTCATTACACAGTGCAGTTACATTGAGGTAGTTATAAATGGGTGACTTCAATTTCCTTAATATTGACTGGGACTCCATAGTACCAGAGGCTTAGATGGGGCAAAGTTTGTTTGATGCATCCAGGAGGGTTTCTTGGAACAGTATGTAGATATTCCAGGAAAGGGGGCATACTAGACCTTGTATTGGGAATGAGCCTGGCCAGGTGATAGAGTTTCAGTGGGAGAGCATTTTGGGAACAGTGATCACAACTTCATAAATTTTCAGGTGAAAGTGCTAAATTGGAGAAGGCTATTACAATATAAGGCAGTGGCTACGGAGAATAGATTGGGAGAAACTATTATTGGATAAGTCCACATCTGACATGTAGGAGTCACTTAAAAGGCCAGCTGTTTTCTTCATGTTCCTGTGAAGAAGAAAGACAAGCATTGCAAGATTCGAGACACATTGAAGGTTCAGGAACCTTGGATGACAAGAGATGTTGCAAATTAGTTAATAAGATCAAGGAAGCCATATGTAAGCTGAAATCAGATAGGGCCTTTGAGGAATATAAAGAAGGCAGGAGAGAATTTAAGTGGAGAATCAGGGGGGCTAAAAAGGGCCATGAAATGTCCTTAGCAAGTAGGATTAAGGAGAATCTCAAGGCATTTTATACATATACAAAAGGCATTTTATAGACGTTAACTAAGGAGAGGATAGGACCACTCAAGGACGAATGAGGGAATTAATGCCTGGAGCCAGAGGAAGTGGGCGAGGTAGTAAACAAGTACTTCACATTGGTATTCACCAAGGGGAAGGACATAGACAATAGTGAGATCCTGGAGGGGTATGCTGATATTCTAAGCCATGCTGATATTCTAAGGCACACTGATATCAAGAAGGAGGAGGTGTTGGCATTCTTGAAGAACATTAAGATGAATAAGTCCCCAGGACCTGATGGGATCCATCCCAGGTTATTGAGAGAGGCAAGATAGGAGATTGCTGGGGCGTTGATCTTTTTATCCTCTTTAGCCACAGGCAAGGTCCCTGAGAAGTGGAGAACAGCCAATGTTGTTTCACTGTTTAAGAAGGGCGATGGAGACAACCAGGAAATTATAGGCCAGTGAGCTTTACATCAGTGGTAGGCAAATTATTAGAGAAGATTCTTAGGGATAGGATCTACTTACATCTGGAAAAGCATGGACTTATTATGGGAAGTCAACGTGGCTTTGTGCAGGGGAGGTCGTCTCTTTCAAACTTGATTGAGTTTTTTGAGGAGGTAACAGAGGTGATTGATGAAGGAAGGGCAGTCGATGTTGTCTACATGGACTTCAGTAAAGCTTTCAACAAGGTCCCTCATGGTAGGCTGACCCAGAAGATTAAGGCACATGGGATCCATGGAGACTTGGTAGATTGAATTCAAAATTGCCTTGGTCATGGAGGGTAGGAATGGAGGGATATAGACCACATGCAGGCAGATGAGCATTATGGTCAGCACAGACATGGTGGGATGAAGGACCATTTCCTGCACTGTACTGTTCTACATTCTATGTTCCAGGTAGGCTTCCCATTGATTTTTGTTTGTAAGTACTCACCATCCCACCACCTTCACTGCCAAGGTCCCTTATTATATCCCTGACTAACCCTGAGATCTCCCCAATGCATCCCAAACCAGTAATTCCCACATCCAATGCCACCTGCGGTCCTCAACTGACCCCTCTCTACACCATCCCCATTCAGGGTCCTCTCTGGTGAAAGGTCTTCAACTCTGTTTCTCTTTCTACAGGTGCTGCCTGACCTGCCGAGTGTTTTCAGCAGATTCTGTTGTTATTTGGCATCCTCTCTATCCCACAACCCCATGATTTATTCTCAGGTGAGATTAGCTTAAATTTTTCACCAGTAATGTTTTATCACCAACATTGCTGATTTAACCTGTTTACTTTGATTGTATCAATCAGTTTCTTGCCAATGTATCATATTGGCTCATCCCCTCTTATTTTAACCTGTGTCTCTCCCCCTCCCTGATCCTCACTCTGTGACCCCTGCTGAGTTGACTTCCTACAAAATGGCATGAGCTGGCGTGCACATGGTCTATTGTGCATGGTGCCGTGAGCCTCATGTGTGTGCAAATGTCACCGATGGCTGGCAGGTGGGCCCTGGTGTAACACCAGAGCAGTGAAAGGACATCGCATGAAATGCCTCAGTAAAGAGCCTTTCCTTGGCTGGTAAGTTTCTAATTTCCAGCCCACAGAACCTCACTACACAGGGGAGAACTATTTGTCCCGTTATGCTGTGTTGGCTCTTTGAAAGAACTTTCCAAATTAATCTCACACACCAAGTTTGCCCATAGAACCCTTAAAATTAAGGAACCAGCTTCCTCCACACACTCTGGTTAATCTGTTCTTGTGCTGTATGTTAATAGCTAGTTGGACCACCACTTAAAAATTCTTGGACCCAAGGTCTAAGGCTCCAGGTGCTCTCATATGCCCCTTATGAGCTATGCAGAGCATCCAAAGGAAAATGGTAGGCCAGTCCAGGACTGAGCCTGGGTCTTGCGTATTTGGGAGCGGAGGAGGGTTGTGTAGCCATTGGAGTGGAGAGAACCAGTGGCTGGAGGTTGAATGTTGGACTGGGTAGAGAGAGCTTGTGGATTGGGTTCCGGAGGGGTTAAGCGTCGAATGCTGGAGGGCTTCTGAGGTTGCTGGGTGAATTGTTTGGAAGATCAGTTGAGGGCGTAGGTTGAGAGATTACTGCACTTCCTCTGTAGCTGTGACAATTTACTCTGTACTGTTATTGTTTTTACCTGTACTACCTTAATGCACTCTGTACTATCTCAGTGTAACTGCACTGTGTAATGAATTGACCTGTACGATCAGTATGCAAGACAAGTTTTTCACTGTCCCTCGGTACAAGTGACAATAATAAACCAATACCAATACTTGAATATGAAGATATTGGTTCCAAGGCTGCTGTTATCCTT
Organism: Pristis pectinata; assembly: GCF_009764475.1. NCBI lineage: Eukaryota > Metazoa > Chordata > Chondrichthyes > Rhinopristiformes > Pristidae > Pristis > Pristis pectinata. The sequence continues at coordinate 13,431,691 of NC_067407.1, forward strand.
CTCACTACTGACTACATTGTTTTCTCTGCCTTCCTTCCCTTAACCAATCTTATACTCAAGTTGTCATCCTTCATTTACTCACAACTGTTTCTAATTTCCAAATGTCTGTTATGTGATACTTTACCAACATGCTAATTGATTTTGAAAGTCCACAATTTCAGTTCGTCATAGAACTCAACTAGATTAGTCAGACAGTTCTGTAATGTGTGTGCTTATTAATCCAAGCTTTTCTAATGAGAATGAATTTTGACATTGATATTAGTCTTTGGAAGTTTTCCATTATTGCTGTAAGACTGCCTGGTCTGCAGTTACCAGATAAATCTCTTCCCCATACTTTTTAATCAGGGCTGTAACATTTACAGCCCAACTCTCTGACAAAATTGACATGGCCAAGGCAGATTCAGTTAGAGCTTCTGCTCTCTCTACCCTTCCTTCTCTCAGCACCTCTAGCTGTAGTGAGCAACATCTACTTTCATCCTTTCTATTGTTTCCATTCCCACCTCTTCTGGGTCATTAACATCAACCCCATCTTTTGCAAACATACTCTCAAAGTACTCATTCACTAACATAGTCACCTCCCAGATGAGTTACTTTTTTGCCCCTGAAACGGTTTCATCATTTCTTCACCTTCCCTTTAACTTTTACTATTTTGAATACCCTGTGTGCTTACTCCCTTCCTCAATGGTGCACTGTAACAGCAGATGAAATGCATTGGAGGAGTTTTCTATGGCCACTTTGACAGCACCCTCACACCTGCAATGTCTAGCACCTTGGAGGGTAAGGATGGTATGCTGTAGGAACACACTGCCCCCCAAATTACACACTTGGAATAATACTGTTATTCCAACCTACCTTTCTCTTCCCACCTTCTCTAACCAGTCACTCTCCACCCTCCACCATTTTTTGATTTCCTTTACTGATTGTACAGGATTGAGGGCGAAATACTTATTGGCAGTTAATGCATTTTATTTCAAACTCTGTTTTCTTTTAATCTAGGAACATCTAGTTTTGGGTGCCTTATCTTACCTCCTTTGCTTCAGTTGACTTCTTGGTTGATCTCTGTTTCCAGTCCAGCATTTATTGTCCATCCGTAACTGCTCTTGTGGCATTCAAATAGTGGTGAGACATCTAGTTGAACTCCTTCTGGTGAGGCTAATCCCATAATGTTTTTGAGTGGGTAGCTCCAGGATTTAGATCCAGCACTGAAGACACATAAGTATTTCCATATGTGTGATTTGGAGGGGAATTTATTGGCAATGGTTTAAATATTTAGGGGGCAAGGATTATACGCTGATCAAGCCCCGGATGGTATTTGGCTCCTGGAGTGTTGCTGGAGCTGATGTGTAACAGGGGCAGACTCTGCATGATTTCCAAAGAATAGTTCTCAATGCAGAAGAAACTATCAAGTCCAATTTCTCAGTTCAGGTTCAAAGGACCAAAGCAACTGGGCTATATTATGGCCATGAAATTGTTATTTATCCAACCCATAAGAAACTTCACAAGATGTTTTGGCTGGAGCATCCCAGGGCAGTCCACTGTGAATAGTTCAGGTCTTCACAGTGAAGATGAATTTCAGCTTTGTGGCCTCTGTGTCTCCGGACCACTAATTTCTACTCTTCATTCTTCAGATCCTGCTGGTTAATGGCACATACCCAGGGGTAGGGACAGTGGTTAACACTTGGGGTACAGAAAATGCACACTAGACTTATAAAAGATGAAAGTGGTTAAAAAGACTGGAAACATCACACGACGGCAGATTATTTGTCAGCATGCAGTTTTGTTTCAGTGTGTACCAGCAGTTACCAAACAATGCATCTGTCCCTCTCTCTAACAAAAGCGTGCCTGGTAGTAAGTTAGTCTTTGAAAAAGTGAAGGTTACAGGAATCCTGTATGAAGTTAAGAAGGTAAAAGTTAACTGCACTTAAGTATGGGACAGCTAATTGACAACAGTATTAATGCTGAAGTGTCCTCTATGAAGTAATAATTGATCAACAGTGGAGTGGGCAGTGATGGAACAGAGGCAAAGCTACACAAGATTAAACCTCTGTCTATAAATTCCATACACACTGCAGTTTCAGATGATGATATGGTCTACATTACACAGGCTGTGCTCTACACAATCTGATTATTCATGCATTTGGAAAAGCCATGCACCACTCAGCCAGTTGAGACAGATTAGGCATTGAATAGATTTAGTTCAACAGGATGTGCCAGAAATGGAGCACAATCTCAGTCTGAACCCAGGCCCCATTAGCATAGGGACAGCTAGCTGTGTCCTGAGATTGTGCAGGCTGGGCAACCTGCCAATTCTGCATTGCCAATGTGTCAGATGGTCGAGCTGGCCTTGAGTCAGAGGAAGTAACCATGGGGAGACTCCAGGACACTGCCATATAGAGGGATCTGGGTGTCCTTGTACATGATACACAGAAAGTCAGCATACGGTTCAGCAAGTAACTCGGAGAGCACATGGACTGTTGGGTTTCATTACGAGGGAGATGCAGTGCAAAAGTAGGGAAGTCTTGCTACAGCTGTGCACGACATTGATAAGACTGCATCTGGTCTCCTTGCACTGGAAGTGGTTGAGGGAAGGTTCACTAAGTTGATTCCTGAGTTGAAGCAGTTGCCTCAAGATTTAAGGTGGAGTGGATTGGGACGATCTTCATTGGAGTTTAGAAGAATCACTTAAGATTCTGAGGGAAAATGATACTGAGAGGATATTTCTTAGAACATAGAACAGTAGAGCACAGGAACAGGCCCGTCGGCCCACCATGTTGTGCTGAACTAATTAAGCTAATGGCACCTAATTAAATTAATCCTTTCTGCCCCAACATGGTCCGTATCCCTCCATTCTCTGCATATTCATGTGCCTATCTAAGAGCTTCTAAGCACTGCTTCCACCACCACAGCAGGCAGTGCATTCCAGGCACCTACCACTCTCTGTTTAAAAAAACTTGTCCTGCAGATCTCCTTTGAATTTTTCCCCCATCACCTTAAATGCATGCCATCTAGTATTAGACATTTCGACCCTGAGAGAAAGATACCAGCTGTCTCCACCTCTCGTAATTTTATAAACTTCTATTAGGTCTCCCCTCAGTCTCTGCCACTTCAGAGAAAACAATCCTAGTTTGTCCAACCTTCTTCTTCTCAGAGGAGAAACTAGAAATTGGGGGAAGAGTTTCAGTATCAGGGGTCACCTATTGATGATAGAAATGGGATGAATTTCTTCTCTTAGATGTTGTGAAATTTTGGAATTCTCTACCAAAGAGAGCTGTGAATACTTAGTCACTGAATATATTCAAAGCTGGGATCAACAGTACTTTAGTCCATGGTGGAAATCAAAGTTTAGGGAGAACCGGCAGGAGAGTGGAGTGGAGACCAATATCAGATCAGCCATGATCTTGTTGAATGATGGAGCTTCCTTGAGGGGTCATATTAAAGAAACCATGCCTCCTGTTAGTTAAATGTTGAATTTGGGTGGTGTGCCCAGAATGTTTGCATTAATTTAATAGAAATGCATTTTGTAAATATAACTGTAGAGAAGTTTGTTGAGGTAGAGATAAGGAGATCACAGATGACGTACTACTACACTGCTGAATTTCACCAATGTCCAGAAGATACTTTACAAAGAGGACCTTCCCTTTGTGGTTCTTCATGAAGGCAGAGGTAGATTGTCCTTATTCCAAATTGTAGTCAAATGTTAATTAAAATATTAAGACAGCTGTGCTGATTAACACAGTACCAAGTCATATAAAATACAAAAGTGAATGCTATTAGCATTGTGTTGGCAAGTCCCTAATAGTGAATATAAAACCAGGCTCTATATCTACCCTTCTTATGTGTATACCCCAGAGAAGTGTAGAGAACACTGCAGATAATTACTTGCACTGTAAATAGATGCGCACTGCATTATGCTTGCTCCTGTAGGGTGTATACAGAATGGATTCATGATCTGAATCTTAGACTTTGTATCATAACCCGATGTTTTTTTCAACTCTCCGGTGACTCCACAGCTGCATAATATACTGGTTGGCATCACATTAAAATCCACGATCCCCATTTGACTGAACAAAGCTTCAATAAAACTTGGGAGAAAAAATTAAAAAAGGGTTTCTTTCTGCCCATTCGGATTTTTTTGTTCCTTGTTCCTGAAGTGGAAATCCAATCATACAGTATTTCTTTTCTTAATAATAAGATCTGAACAGGCCATAGGTCATTTTGAAATCTGACTAATATAATTTATTATTCAAAGAACACATCCAAAATTCAAATATTTATTTTTACTGATAATCCATTAGCATAAAATTAACGGCAAATCTGAAACAATATTATTCTCAAAGTTCTTAGTCAGTGTTGATTCATTATGAAAGCCTTTTCAATTAGGTGCTACAACTTCTATATCTTGTCTTCTGTCTGTGTTGCATTTCTGCATTTTTCACCATTGCACAAATTAAAATCTCTGACAGATTGCTAATGATCTGATGTTGGAATTACTGAATATTCTGTTATCATTTGTCCATTCACAGTTTCTTTACCAGCCCATCTGTGCATGAGATGTAGTGTACTGCAGAGCAAGCAAGCTGGGACAGTCTCTCCATTTACACCTTGTGCCATCCCAGGCCTTGGGGAGAGGATTTTACTAATTAAACTTTTTGACAAACGTGATGTCATTTTCCATGACTGCGGAGTAACTGCATTTTGTTAGTTGCAAAAAGGTGTTGGTCATGAATCTGCAAAATTCAAGAATATTTTGGTAAATATTGCTCTTTTTGGAGCTAAAGCTATCCATTTGTGTGATGTTGCTTCAAGTTGGATATTGTTGGGTTTCCAAGATACATTAGTCTATTCACAGATCATATATAATTACCACGTTTCTTTTTATTCCCCTCCCAATGGTTTTGAGAAACAAATCCCTTTTAATTGGGGACTAGATGTGTTCATTTTGGTAAAACTGACATTTAAAGATGTAAAACTAATCACTGTATTTGAGTAAAATATACCACATGGTGCATATTGGACTCGAACACAGTAGAACCTGTTACAAATGTGTTTGGAATCATCTTATTAAAATGCCTCATTAAGACGTGCTAATACTGTTTGAGAATTATTGTGTACTAGCTATAAATTCATAATGCCAATTTTTTAAGCTGATAATATATGTATAATGCATTAGCACTGAATTATTTGCAAAAATACAACTGCTATTATGCACAATAAGGAATTATTAGAAATTATTAGAAAAGTATCCAGAAAGCTATGAAAATGACAGAACCAGCCTTTTGCTACATTTTCTTACTTTGAGGCAAACAGTATTGGCTTTTGTAAGAGAGCCATTTTCCCACATTTAGAAAGGTAAGAAATAGAAGCAGGATTGTCCCACACCGCCCTTAGGCCTGGTCTGGCATTCAATAAGATCATGTTCAATACTGTATGTCATCCACCTTCTTGTCCAAACCCCTTTAGCCTTGAATAGATTCAGTGCTTGAGCATCTGCAGTCCTCTGAGGTTGAGAATTCCAAAGGTTTGCAACCAGCGAGAGAAATGTCTCCATAGCTCAATCCTAAATGACCCCATTATCTGACACTTAGTGTTGGATTCTTCAGCCTGAGGAAACAGCCTCTCAGCATCTACCTGGTAAATCCCTATCAGCTGGTGAATCAATGAGGTTCCATTTCATTCTTCTAAACTCTACTGTTGAAGTCTCAATGGAGATTAGGAATTCTATTTAGTAACGCAAAACAGGAATGCGTCTCATTTTGTGTATGTACTTTAATGTCTCCCCATTTATTAATCTACCCCTTGTCATTCAGGCACCTTATTGCCACCTGTTCCAGTCTGCTCACCACTGATGATCATATTAATTCATCTTTGGGTTATATCCGGAATAAACACTGGTCATCCATGGTTTGTTTCTTTTCAATAATTCTGAGACACAAATCTATTTGTCTTGCAATCTGTGTTCATTTTAGTAAAACCTGACATTTAAAGATGTAGAATTAATCACTGTTTTTGAGTGAGTATAACATAACATGTGGTGCATGTTGGATCTGAACACAGTAGAACCTGTTACAAATGTGTTTGGAACCCAACTGAAGACTGTTTACAATAATGACACTTTGCTTTCTGCTGTCACACCACATATCCTGTTATTTTAGTGGTTACATCTCATCTGTGAATTACTGCCTGGTTTGTAACTAATATTTGTATCACTTTTTCTGCATTGTTTCAAACCTTAAATTAAAAACGCACGGATTTAGTGTAAATTCCAGCTGTCCATCTCTGTTTATTAGTAATTTAATTAGGATGTGCCCCACACAAGTTACACCCAGAGCCAATGGCAATCTATGCTCCATTGACAGAAACAACCTTCTTCCTCAGCACCACACCTAACAATACCAACTGAAAACTGTTCATAATAATGATACTTTAGTCTCTGCTGTCATGCCAAATATCCTGTTAGTTCTGCACAGTTACGCTTTATCCATGGATTACTGCTAAGTTCATAACTGTCTCTAAAATCCACTCCACCCTCATTAAAGTGGCATCCTTGGCCTTAAGTGTTTTGTTGATGATAACAAGGTCCATCCTCTAATGAATGTCCTGTAACATAACACAAAATGTAAAATGAAAACGTTGAGAGACAGTGTTATGATTGAGAGCCTTATAATGATGGTGGGAAGTATTCTAAATCATGAATGTCACCTACAGCCACTCATTGCCATGCATTCTACACATAAGACAGCACCTTATTTGTCAAGAATACCCACTTGACAGCAGCCTTGCATGCCTAGCAGCATCTTTTCTACTAGGGGAGATACAGGATAATAATTTTAGAAACTGCACTGATATAAAAAAAATCTGTGCAAAAATATGCCATTGTTTATTATTCTCTGGTGTTGCATTTGAATTTCAAAAATGTATTATAACTTATATGTGCTGTAGCTAGGATTCTACACAGCCTTTGTTTTTTTCTGTAGAAGTTAGTAACAAGGTAGTATCTTAACACTTGTCAGTCCTGAAAAAATCACTGCTTCTTTGCCTCTATACTCACTCCCTTATGATCACTTTGAAGAAAGCCATTCAGTGACACCATAATATTTGACAAAAACCCATCAACACAAATCCAGAAAAAAAGAAATAAATAGCCTCAAACAATAAAATTATAAAATTAATTGCAGTTAACCTATTTATGATGACCTTGAATGATGTTATACCTTTTTTATAATGAAAAATATTGTCAATGCGCTGATTTACCAACAGCATAACCAAGTAGAACAATACATCTGTTGTAACAAAACTCTTGCAAGGCAAAGTAAAATTATTGTTTTATCCACAGGAGCAGTGAATGTGTCTCACAGATCAATGGAACTGCTGCCTCCAGTTATAAAGCGGTTAATCTCTGTGCAACTACTAAATCAATGCCACTTTTTAAAAATGATTATGCCAGCTGATAACAGGAACAGTCAGCTTCAGGACTGTGATCTCTCCTTGTGAAGGAAATGGCTAACACAGTGCCTCATATTCACATATTGGGGCAGAGAAACCAGCGACTTCTAGTTCAGCAGATCACGAAGCATTCCAAGTTCAAAGCTCTTTGCAAATGTTCACAAGGGAACAAGTTCCAAATCAGGTATCCAAACACAACGAATCAACGAGATCAGATGAACTTCACTTCATCAGAATATGGTCTTCCTCCCAACAGATGCATAGGTCTCTAAACTAAAATGTTCCATACCAGTACAGAAGAACAAGCAACTGCTTTGTATGTAACTCCAGGCTTTTTTTGTGATGACTCCTCTGTTTTTTCCTTTCATGGTCTGTTGTTGATGTGTGTATTCAGTGCTCTGGTGCCCTCTAGTTTATTGAGCCAAGTTCTCCACTGCTACAGAAGGTCTATGCATTTGCTGACCTTCACATTACATACTCTGATACCCACATGATCCATTCCTTGCTGCTCTTGTGAATGTTAATGTCCAATCTTCCCTCTGATACACTAGTCACTCATCTGCTCAATCATATGTCCATCTGTTACTCTTGCTGATGTACTGGACAGTCTTTCCTTTTAATTGTCTCAGTCACATTCATGAAGAAGAAACTTGTCTCTACATTTTGGGGTTTTCATATTTTATAAAGTGTTAGGCCATCAATAAGTTCCCCAGGAAGGTGTGTAATATTAATATTCGGTTAATTTCAGGCTCTGGCTCAGTTCACTTTTCATTTGATCAGACTGTCAGCAGAACTGAATAATTTAGTGAAACTTTAGTGAAATTTTGCTATGGTAAAAAGATTTTGTTGAAAAGGGAATTCATACGGCAGGATCTTGTTGGGAGGAAATTTCAGTAATAACTGCTATTTATTTCACATTTAATAACTAAAAAAAGACATTGTTACAAACTTTATAAGGTCTCACAGTGTTAGCTAATAGTATTTGATAATTCTCTCCCCTTCTATGCCTAAAGGAGTGAGTTATGACTGTCAGCAAATGTAACACCTCAGCACATTAAACTCTGTGACAACATCGAGTACTCCTACAACAGTCAATATGAACTGCAGACTACTCCCTTCACTTTCTCCGATCCCAGATCACAAATCCATATCTCCTACCACCATATCGTTTTCCCATTTTCCAAGCCAGTTGCCACTTTAAACAAAACTGAATAACACTTTCAAATAGCAGCCAGCTGTTCCACTTTAAAGGGCAGTATTTTTCTTGGCTGCCACAACGAATCCACAGGCAAAGAAAAACACACCAACACAATTTGATTAAAATCTCTTAACATTCCTTAGAGATAGGAGGCCTTCATATGATCCATTTGAACCATTTCCGAAAGACTAATGGGTAAAAAGTTGTGCTCTAACTCACTTTACAAATTAAGTTCACATTCATAAAGAATATTTGTATCACATTTTGAAAAAAAATGACTAAATTTTTTGTTGTTCCAAAGCCTGACTGGGATTTTATACAAAAAATAATTTCTGTGTAAATCTACTCTTCCAGATTGCACATAAATTCTTGCAGCATGAAGCTTTATTAGTTTTAAATCTTCACCGTTTATTTTAAATAAATACAATCAAAACCAATCAAACATATTATTGTATAATTAAATATACTTAGAGAGGATGAAGAGAAATTACAGTTAAGTGTCTGGTTAGTGTTAAAATCTTATTAGCTGTCGATAGTGACCATTTCTCATTTCAACTGTAAACTTTCGGTTTATGTCATAAATCATACAGGAGAAAGGATATGTCTGCAGTAGCTATTTTATTAGTAACATAAAAAAGACTTCCATTGACTGTATAACAGCTGTGTCACCTGCACATGGGTGATCCGTTTTTGACACCTTCCCCCAAGAGTATTGCAAGGATAAACATATTCTGTTCAAACGAGACCAATGACAGCAAAATTGCCTGCTTGTCTCTAAAAAGACTCTAATAATGTGTATCGAGGGAGAGGCCCATGTTCTGACAGTAGACTTTTTTCCCCAGTGTAAGTCTGAGAGGTTCAAATTTTCAAGAAACTTTAATCTTTCACAACACAACAGAAATACAACATGCCACACATCATCGTAGCTTGACAAATAATTTCTGGAATAAAACACATAGGGAAAGATACATTCACAACCAAAAAATCCAATTGTGAAAGCATGTCATGACAAATATTGTGCCAAAGTGCTTTGGCTCACCATAGACAGATTAAATTAAAGAATAAATTAATTTAAATTGTTTCTACCAGAGGGTGGTAGAAATTTGGAACTCTCTTCTGACAGCAATTTTAAATCTGAGATTGATTGATTTTTGATAACCAGAGGTATTAAGGGATATGGGGAAAAGATGGGCAATATAGAGTTAGGTCATAGATCTGTCATGTTCTTCCCGAATGTTGTACAAGATTGAGAGGTGAAATGCTCTTGCTCCTATCCTCATAATTTTAAAAATAACATCTTTGCCCTGGCTCCTTTACATTTGCCCCCCCCCCCTTCAAAATCCAAATGGCTCTATTCATTACACCTTAACTGGAGCTCACATTATGATGCCAGTTTAAAAAGAGACGGCTGCCAGCATTTGCAGTGTTTATAAAGGTACTGTGATCTCAACAGCAGAATTTAGGATTTTCTGGCATCTGTACAGTCTGAGCTTCAATTTACAGAAACATGCTTTCCATTGTGTTTTCTTAAATAAATACATCAGCAAATTCAAGGCATCTACAATGACGGTTGATTTTTTTCATAAAATTGTTTTACCAGATTACAGTTAAAATCGTCAAAAATACATCCAGAGTAGACTTTGTAATCTGATGTTCTATAAATAGGAATATCTCAGAGTGTGGTAAAATTCACAGGTTCAGTTGAAATCCTATGTAAAATTAAAGCAAAAGAAATTAAGTGTGCAATATTAAATCTTACAATCCATTCCCTCCTTTAATTCCACAATAATTTATAGTTCACTTGACTGAAAATCTACCAACTATCATTTTAATCTTGGACCAAACCCCAAAAAGGCTGCTACTTACTTGCTTTGCTAAAATCAAAAGGATTGTAGATTTTATAGGGTCAGACATTTTAACACAGAAATTGTCTATTTGATCCTATTGACCACATTTATGTTTCTTTAGTAATTCTCATATTTTCCTATTAAACTTTAATAAGTAGAGACTGGTTTAACTTTTATGACAATGTATTTGTGCTTGTGCAAATGTAAAGGTGAGCTACATGATACTGCTTGTGTATGTTACAATCTTAAAGTTATAAATCTTGTGTATGCCAGCACCACTCTTTCAATGGGTCAACAAGTCAAAAAAAATTGCTTTGCTTTTGCGACTGCTTCCTCTTTACCAGAGACCAAGCAGAAAACACTTCAATACTTACTTTATTGTCCCCAAGCATATTGCCCATGACTTTTTTTCCAAGTTCGATCCCTGTATGTCATCTCAGATGCCTCCTTTTTGTGTATAAACTCTATTGCAACTACACCATGTTCTGCAAGCAATATAATTGAATGTTTATTAGCATAAGTTATATCATTACTACACCATGCTAAGTACTTTTGCATGAGTAATTCTGCCTCAGGTACATCAGTATGGAACCACCACAGTGATAAGTTATGCAGGGGGCTACCTAGACTGCGCTTGTATTTCACTGAATAAAGGGATGATCCACATGAGGTTTTTAAGACAGTTAAAGGAATTTAAAATTCAGGTCCAGAGAAACTATTTCTTCTCTCCTCCAGAGAATCCAGAAAAAATGAGGAAGAACCTTAAAATTAGACCGAAATCTGGAATTAGATCACAGAGAACTTTGTCACAACACCATTAATGGAACTTTGGAACTCTACCCCCAGAAAAGCTGAGGCTATGGGTCAATTGAATATGAGATTGGTAGGTTCTTGATAGGCAGGAGTATTGTGGGTTACAGAACCAAGACTTGCAGATGCACAGATCAGCCATAATCTAACTGAATGGTGAAACATGCTCAAGGGATTGAACGGCCCACTCCTGTCACGATTTTCCTAAGTTCCTAAGCGATGCAATTTACATTTGTATCTTGTAAGCAGTACAAATGTCACAAGCATCATTTCATGAATTTGTCAATGTACCTGATTCATTTTATTTCAAAGCACATCTCAGATGAGATAGTCACATTGCTATGTCACAAAAATTTATGTCTCGATTATAATTTGATTTTTTAAACCAAAGGACACTTGCCCCCAAAAGAAAAAGAAATCAAAAATACCAGAGGGAAGAGTCCTTTGAGTTATCAAAACTGTGAGTGTGCAACCCTTCAGAGCACGAATGCGAAATGAATGGCAACTTTGACACCACAAACCGCTGCAAGTCACATTACATCATCAGATTTATATTAACATGGTGCCATCCGATGACACAATGCAAGGCATATCGATAAATTAGGAAACATAGCAAAAATCTTCAAAGATAATTTTGAGGATTTTCAGTAATTGTATTTAAAGTAAGCCCTTATCATTTAGCTTTCATACAGAGCTATATTCATACAGAGCTTTCAGAAAGCATTTGAAGTATTCTTTTATTATTTTTTGCTAACTTGAGTGAAAAAGTGGACAGGAATATGAAGTGATACTTTCTGTTTTACCATTCTGTCTTCCTTTTCAATATTGTTAGTGAGTAGAGACCTTTAGCACAGTAATGACATTTTGCACTGGTGACAAATTGAAGTTCATGATTTTGTTTTGTAAAAGAAACCGAAGATTTATTAAGATAAAATCTTGCATGTAAGGAGGACTGAATGGACACCCCGAAGAAACCTGTACCTAATTTAGTCACTGTTGGAGAAGGGAAGACTTGAGGCACCCCATTTTCTTACAACAAGCTCCCACAAACAGCAAAATAATCATTACCAGGTTATCTGAATTACAAATGATGTTGATGAAAGTATAATTCGTGCACAGAATGTTGACTGTTCTTCCGGAAAGGGTGTTACAGTGACATAGCTTGTAGAGTTGCTGCCTTGCAGCTCCAGGGACTCAGTTCACTCCTGACATTGGGTGCAGTCTGAGTGGAACTTATACGTCTTCCCTGTGGTTGCATAGTTTCCTCCAAGTGCTCCTGTTTTCCTCCATCATCCCAAAGGTGTGTTGGTTAGCAGGCTAATTGACTGCTGTGTAGCTGGGTGGTAGAAGAGTCAGGGTAGAGTCAACAGGTGTGTGATGGAGAATAGGTTATGAAGAAATAATGGGGGAATGGAAATGATGAATTTGCTCCTAAAGCTGGCATAGACTAGATGACCGAATGGCTTCCTTTTATGCTGGAAGAGAAACAAGGAATAGTTTCATAGGATCTTTTAAGTCCAAGCAAAGGCTCAGAGGGAGGCCACAGTTTAATGTTTCATCCAGAAGCCAACACCTCCAACAGTGCAGCCCTGTCTCAGTACTCCAATCAAATGGCAGAGTAGATTACGACAACAGCATTAAATGAAACTGTATTTCAGAAGAGGACTACAACACACAGTTGCTACCATCGATTGTGGATGAAATTCTAAACCTATGTGTTCATGTCTTTCAAGTGGAACTTGAATACACTAACGTTTGACTCTGAGGTGAGATAAAGTCATGTTTTCCTCATTAAAACTAATCTTGAAAGAATCTGCAACTTAGTCCTTCCAGAGAAGAGCAGTGCATTTCTTTTTCCAGTACACCTTTAGTTAAAACATTTATTTAATTCTCTCTTTCTTGTGGACCTAGTTCTCTGGGTGGGCTTTTCCAAGATCACACATATTCAACTTATATTGTACAGTGCCCTTCACAGTAAATCATGTCTTAGAACTCTTTAGAAGGGGAAGATAAGATAAGATAAGATATCTTTATTAGTCACATGTACATCGAAACACACAGTGAAATGCATCTTTTGTGTAGAGTGTGGAGATAGGGTGACCAAGCGAGATGCAAAGGATATGACGTGGAGGGAAAAGGAAGATGTGGTCAAGGGTGTGGTTGTGGGTGAAGGTTGAGTGTATGTTTGGAAGACTAAATATGAAAGCAAGCAAGTTGGCTTAAAGTGGGTAGTGGGCTTATGGTGGAAGATTGGCTTCCAAACGTGGGACAAGGGGTGTTAGGAAAAATCAATATTTCTGCCAGAGTTCACAGGAGCTAAAAGAGGAAGACAAATCTCCCTTTGGGCTGAAGTTTTCTTGTGGTGTTGATAAAGTAAGTTAGGAACCTACATGAAGAAGCCGTTACTGGATTATTTTCTGCAGGAAACAAGGTTGATAAGATGATACCCACCAAAAAGGGAGCAAGCTGTTGTAGAAAGGATGTCAGTCCATCATGTGAAGTAATAACAATTTAAGTTTTTCATTATTTGATTAGTGGATTTACATCAGAACAAATAATTTTGCTTTGTGGATCAGTGTACAATTGCCTTTTGTATGTAATGGGTGGCATATACTGTAAAAGCACAAGACAAAAATTGTGCATTGGAGTGACAAGAGATGTGAAGAATCTACAGTTAACAACATTAAAGGACAGAACAGCTGAGAAGATTATTGTGAGAAAGAGAATACAGAAAAGCTGCTGATATATGACAGCTGAGGTTGACAGGTGAAACCGAATGAAACTGTCTTATCAAACTCAAAGCAGTAAATTGTATTCACTCACACGAAATCATATCTTTGTAGTTTGGTAACAATGAATTGTACTTTTATCATTTCACTAATGGACACTTAAAAATGTCCAGAAACGGGGCCGATTGATATATTTATAACAAAACTAGTCAATGGGTTTATAAGGATCATTATCAGCCCGTGTTATTTGCACTCGTTTAACGCCTGGAGCAAAAGACAACCACTTCCCCCACAGTGTCCTCCATTGGGAAGACCACTTCGAGGGGGCACAATACTAAAATTAGAGCTTTGTCATTCAGGTGATGTAACACAGCACTTCGTCACGCAAAGGTGAATGGAAATCTGAAGAGCCCCTCCTCCAAAAAGCTGGGATCCATTGAAAATGTCAGAACTGGGATTAATAGTTTTTGTTCAGCAAGAGTATTAAGTGTTGCAGAATTAAGCCAGGCAGATGAATAAAGCTGTGAACCAATCGGATGGTGGAACAGTCTCAGGAGGCTGAACAGCCTTCATCTGTGTTCTTGTATATTATTAGTTCTGCAGAATGCTTCCAGTCCATCTCTCTCATTTGCAGGTGGATGTTAGCTGCTACGGAAGGTTTTTGCATATATTACTGCAATTTTTCCTCTTGTACTACATCTTGCAAGAACGTGAGAACCTAAGAAACAGGATATGGAGTTGGCCAACCTCTGCCATTCAATAAAGTCATGGCTGATCCAACCTTGTCCTCAACAATGCCCTATCGCACTATCGCCCCACACCCCTTTAGTTCTTAAATGTCTGTTAATCTCCACATTGAATACATTCAGTGATTCATTCTCCACAACATCTCTAGGGTAAAGAATTCTAAAAGTTCGCCATCCTCTGAGAGCAGAAATTCCACCTTACGTCCAGCTTGAATGAGTGCCCATTTGTTCTGAAATTATGCCCCCTCATTCTGTTCCTCCCAATGTGGGAATCATCTTCTCAGTTTCCACCCTTTCAGTTCCTCCCCCTCAGAAACTTGTATGTCTGAATTAACCTCTCACTCTTCTAAAATTCCAGTGAGTACACACCCAACCTGTTCAACCTTTCTATATACATGTAGCTCTTCTTCTCAGTAATCACACCACTGAACCTTCTCTGCACTGCCTCCATCCCAAGAATGTCCCTAAATATGGAGACAAAAATGCAGCACTCTGGTGCAGTCTCACCAGCGTCCTGTAAAGATGCATCAAAACTTCCCTCCTTTTACACTCCGTACCCCTTGCAATAGAGACCAACTTTCCATTAGCCTTCCTAATTATTGTTGCACTTGCATGCCAATCCTTTGTGTTTCATGCACTAAACATCTGCTTTATTATTGATATCATATAACTCCAATAATCCAGCCTCTTTGGGACTTCTGTGGTGATGAACTGACAGATTTTCCAGACTATTGGATGTTATTTCTATTAATATCCCAACACACTTACAATACACTTAAAAAAAGACAGTATTATCATATGATCTCCAGTGAAACCAGTAAACTTAAAGGGAGCTAAAGAACCGGCCCTGGTGAATTTCAAGTGAGTGTGGCAAACATCACCTGATCAGCCAGGGGCTGAACTATTAGGATTTCTGAAAAGGCAGACTGGTAATTGGTTTATTATTGTCACATGTACTGAGGAACGGTGAGAAATTTAGTTTTGCATGGCATCCATGCAGATCATTTCACCACATCAGTACATAGAACATAGAACATAACAGCACAGTACAAGCCCTTCGGC
This sequence comes from Pristis pectinata, assembly GCF_009764475.1. Taxonomy (NCBI): domain Eukaryota; kingdom Metazoa; phylum Chordata; class Chondrichthyes; order Rhinopristiformes; family Pristidae; genus Pristis; species Pristis pectinata. Next base: position 13,447,526 of record NC_067407.1, read on the forward strand.
TCGTGATGTTGTGCCAACATTTTATCCTGCTCTAAGATCTATCTAACCCTTCCCTCCCACGTAGCCCTCCATTTCTCTATCATTCATGTGCCTATCTAAGAATCTCTTAAATGTCCCTAATGTATCTGCCCCCACAACACCTGCCGGCAGTGCATTCCACACACCCACCACTCTCTGTGTAAAAAACTTACCTCTGACATTCCCCTTATACCTTCCTCCAACCACCTTCAAATTATGCCTCCTCATGTTAGCCATTTTTGCCCTTGGAAAAAGTCTCTGACTGTCCACACGATCTATGCCTCTTATCATCTTGTACACTTCTATCAAGTCACCTCTTATCCTTCTTCACTCCAAAGAGAAAAGCCCTAGCTCGCTCAACCTATCCTAATAAGACATGCTCTCCAATCCAGGCAGCAACCTGGTAAATCTCCTCTGCACCCTCTCTAAAGCTTCCACATGCTTCCCATAATGAGGTGACCAGAACTGAACACAATACTCCAAGTGTGATCTAATCAGAGTTTTAGAGAGCTGCAACATTACCTCACGTCTCTTGAACTCAATATCCCGACTAATGAAGGCCAACACACCATACGCCTTCTTAACAACCCTATTGACCTGTGTGGCAACCTTGAAGGATCTATGGACATGAACCCCCACATCCCTCTGTTCTTCCACACTGCTAAGAGTCCTGCCATTAAACTTGTATTCTGCCTTCAAATTCGATCTTCCAAAGTGTATCACTTCACACTTTTCCAGTTTGAACTACATCAAAGTAGTACAAAGGAAAAGGAATAACAGAATGCAGAATGTAGTGCTACAGTTACAGAGAAAGTGCAGTGCAGGCAGGCTATAAGGTACAAGGCCAGATTGTGAGGTCAAGAGTCCATCTTATCATTCAAGAGGTCCATTCAGTAGTCTTATAACAGCAGGATAGAAGCTGTCCTTGAGCCTATGCTTTCAGGCTTTTGTACCTTTTCCCTGATGGGAGGGAGGGAGGAGAATGACCCAGGTGGGTGGGGTCTTTGATTATGCTGTATGCTTTTCCAAGGCAGCGAGAAGTGTCGACAGAGTCCATGGAGGGGAGGCTGGTTTCCGTGATATGCTGAGCTGTGTCCACAACTCCCTGCAGATTTTTGTGGTCTTGGACAGAGCAGTCGCCATACCAAGCTGATTATCAGAATTTTATTCTGATAACCACAGATCTGGTCATTCTCCAATAACTAATTTCTGACCTCCACTGTGGTTTTGACAAGGGGCCATAAGAATTACTTCCCCACAGCCTACAGTATTGGCAAAGAAACAGGTTGCCCAATGCTCCTAAACTTCCCTGAACCTTCATTTCCTTAACGATCCACCTTTGTGACTATGTTCATGGAATCTTCTCTTTGTATCTACCTCTTTGTCTCAGAATCTATCTTTCTGTGAGACACCTTAAGGATGGGCTTCTATGTTAATACCACCCTCTGAATGCAAGATCCGATTACCAATGATGAACTATTCTTTCACCAATGACTACATGCAAAGACCTGCTTATGAATCTTGAGCAGGACCTCTTGAAATGTCCCTTTATTAGGAAAACTGAAGAAAATCTGACTTAACATAAACATCAATGTTTCTTGGCAGCATTGTGAGAACTCAAACAGTTTTATTGAAAATAAGATTAGCCATCTGCAATGGTTCATTCAATCATTATGTTACAGTTTTAGAAAAAATCAAATGTTTGAATACAAGGGTATTTTATATTTATAAAGGATAGTGTATTAAAATATTAAGAGCTTCATAGGACCCAAGAACATCATGGTACAGTGCTATAATGGTTATGTTAACTTTATTGGTAATCTAAAGGCCCAATGGTGAGGGTATCATGTCGAGCTGAGTCAAATCAAATTTATTGTCATGTGCACAAGTATAGTGAGGTACAGTACAATGAAAAACTTGCTTGCAGCAGCATCACAGGCACGTAGGATAGAGACAACACACAGAATATAAATTATACATAAAATTATATACTATACAGTGGAAAAAAAAAGTCTGTGCCAAAGCAAGACGTTAGTGCCAAAACAAAACAAAGACACAATTGAATTCAAGTCCATGGTAGTGCAAGGGTCGTTCACGGTAGTGCAAGGGTCGTCCATGGTGTTCCACTGCTGAGGTAGGATTAAGGATGTGCAGGTTGGTTCAAGAAACTGATGGCTATAGAAAAGTAGCTGTTCCTAAACATGGTGGTGTTGGACCTCTTTACCTCCTGCCTGACAGTAGCAGGGACAAGGAGGCATGACCTGGATGGTGACCAGATGGTGGATCAATCAAATGGGCTGCTTTTTCTGATTGTGTTGGTTTCTTCAGGGTTGTTGATGTTGCACTCATCCAGACAAGTGGAGAGTGTCCCATTGTGCTCCTAAATTGTGCCTGTAGATTGGGGAAAGACTAAGGGGGGTCAAGCAGTAAGTCACTCTTGCCACAGGATATCCAACCTCTGGCCTGTTCTCAGAATCAGAATCAGGTTTATTATCACTGACATATGTTGTGAAATGTGATGTTTTGCGGCAGCAGTACAGTGCAAGACATAAATAATCAAAATTACTATAAGTTACAAAGAATAAATAAATAGTGCAAAAGAGGAATGATGAGGTAGTGTTTATGGGTTCATGGACCGTTCAGAAATTCTGATGGCAGAGGGGAAGAAGCTGGTCCTGAAATGTTGAGAGTGGGTCTTCAGGCTCCTGTACCTTCTCCCTATGGTAGTAACATGAAGAGGGCATGTCCCAGGTGGTGAAGGTCCCTTAGTGATGGATGCTGCCTTCTTGAGGCACCGCCTCTTGAAGATGTTCTCGATGACAGGGAGGGTTGTGCTCAAGATGGAGCTGGCTGAGTCTACAACCCTCTGCAGCCTCTTTCAATCCTGCGTTTTGGAGCTTCCATAGCAGGCGGTGATGCAACCAGTCATAATGCTCTCCACCGTACATCTGTAGAAATTTGCAAGAGTCTTTGGTGACATACCAAATCTCCTCAAACTCAAAATGAAGTAGAGCCTAAGGTCCCTCCATCCTTCTGGCTAATGTAGTCTCTGGAAGATAAAATTGAAGACCTCAGAGGAAGACTGCAGTACCAGAGGGACATCAGGTACTGTGCTGGGAGTGAGCCATGTCTTCTTGTAGCCACAATTTAGTGTTACTGTGGCTACAAGTAACACTATCACAGTATTACCACCTATTTCATCTGCCATGCCAGAAAGTTGTCCAGGTCTAGTTACACATGAATGTAAACTGAGTCATTGCCTAAGGAGTTGCAAATAGTATCAGGTATTGCCGAGTCAGGAGGAACTCAAGGCCCCACAGAGTTTGCATTGAAATGGTTTACAGAATGGTACCAGGGCTGAAGGTTGTGTAGAGTTGGGAGAACATGACTTACATTCTGCAGATGATGCACACTTCTTTACGAGGGTTTGGCAACAGTCTCTGACGGTGCCTCCCAGTGCAGGTAACAGCTGCTGTGGAGAGCCCACACACTCTTTCTGCCTCCACGTAATCTCACTCTCTACCACACAGGAGCAGCTGGGACTTGGAAAGGAACAGTGGTATCCCACCAAAGAGCAGCTTGATGTCTTCATTGGACAGGGAGGTGCCACTGGTGAACGCATCGCTGCTCTCGGTGGACACCAGCTTGTTCTCATGATCATCTCCAGGAGCAAAGGGACGTTGCAAAGGATGAACTTCCAGTTGCGCTTTACATTGCAAAGGATGAACCTCCAGTTGTGCTGCGTGAACAGAGAGATGCTGTGTGCCCACGGATCACTCCCCGTAATCTCACGTGTGAGCAGATTGCATGGTCAGAGAGGCAGAGATGTCCATGTAGCAGCTCACCTGCAGGAGCAGAGGCATGCAATCCTGCAGCCTCTCTCCTCACCAACCCTCCCCACTCACACACGTCTTCATTGTGAGCAGAGTCCCTGCTGTGTCTGGCAGCAAGCTGACTCACAGGGAAGAATGAAGGCAGCCAGGGGCCCCAGCATCTGTGATTTGGGGTTTGTCAGCTCTGGAGGCTGAAGTAGTGGGGGAAGCAAGCTGAGTGCCAGCAGATCACTGAGCCATGGCCTAACCCAGTCACCCAAGAAGACATCAGTGCACAGATTTAGCCTATTGCTATTCCCAGACAGAGGGCACCAAGTCAGCCTCTCAAACACACGTTCACCCATGTCCCACAGCCAACCATTCCAGATTGCGTTGTTAGGTTGAGCGAGCTAGGGTTTTTCTCTTTGGAGAGAAGGTGACTTGATAGAGGTGTACAAGATGATAAGAGGCATAGATTGAGTGGACAGTCAGAGACTTTTCCCCAGGGCAACAATGGCTAACATGAGGGGACATAATTTTAAGGTGATTGGAGGAAAGTATAAGGGGGATGTCAGGGGTAAGCTTTTTACACAGAGAGTAGTGGGTGCATGGAATGCACTGCCTGCAGAGGTTGTGGGGGCAGATACATTAGGGACGTTTAAGAGACTCTTAGACAGACACATGAATGATAGAGAAATGGGAAGCTATGTGGGAGGGAAGGGTTAGATAGATCTTAGAGCAGGATAAAATGTCGGCACAACATTGTGGACTGAAGGGCCGGTACTGTGCTGTAGTGTTCTATGTTCTATTGCTCCTTTAACTAACCCTGGGCATAGTCCAAGCTGACTCATCTAGGCCAAGGGTTTCCAATAGGTCAGCAGGAACATTGCTGTGGACTCAAAGAGCAAAGAAGTAGCCCTCCAGCAGCCAGATTGCCAGCTTAATGCCCAGACATCCAGATCTACATACAAGGGGAAAAAAACTAATATTACCCTGCCTTCTCCCCCAGTGTTGAGGTGTGGCCAAACTCCACGACCTGGAATGTCAGAAATTAAGGGCGACCTGATAGAAATTGTAAAATCATGAGAGACATAGATAAGGTAGCATGGTCAGAGTCTTTCTCCCAGGGTTGGAAATGTCGAAGCCAGGAGGCAGAGCTTTAAAGTTGGGGGGCGGGATGTTTAAAGGACATGTGCGGGGCAAGTTCTTCACACAAAGAGTGATGGGTGCCTGGAATGTACTTCCAGGGGAGGTGATAAAAGCAGATAAGAGAGCAACATTTAAGAGGCATTTAGACAGAAACATGAACTGTCAGAGAATAGAGGGATACAGACCATGTGCAGGCAGATGGGATTAGTTAGATGGTCAGTCAGTCATTGGCTGAAGGGTCTGTTCCAATGCTGTACTGTTCTATGTTCTACTGAAATGCACTGTGATTTTCATTAACGGATCATCTGAATTGCCATTGGTATAAAACATTCTCATTTTGAGCCAGTGAAGTGCTTAGAAGTGCATATATGAGTGACACTGGTGTGGCAGCTGCTGGCATTGCTACAGACCCCGTTTTGCCTCACCCAGAAAGTTAGTTAATGGATATCATTGATGACACTACTGAGGCATCCAATGAATGAGTAGCTCACTGGAACACTGAAAAAGGTGCACCCTGATGGTTTATGCACATACTGTAAAAATTCTTTTTGAGAAACCTGTTGTGAAGTATAAAGCTCGTCAGCCGGATCTCCTCATGCAAGTATCAGGGGACCCAAAGTGTATCTAATGCATTCCTGGTTGTATTTTGAGTGTTCAGTAAAAGTCCTAGATTGTACACAAAAGCTGCAATTTATTACAGAGAGAGAGGAAACTTGTGGTGCATAACTGGTGATCTCATTACTTGTGAATGTGATAGGAAAATGTCAAGTGTATTATAGTGAAGAACACACAGAGGTGACCAGGCCAATTTCCCAATCAGTGTGATTTCACCCAAAAATGACCGCGTGTGATCTTAACCCAAGTTAAGTCACTTATCTGCGTGATTTGTGTACAAAACATGGTTATTAATGGATCCAGATAAGCTGGAACTGGTGAGATGCTCAGGGGTCTATCTGGTTGCCTTGACGTTCACAATTAATATTCAGAATTTTGATGCAGGATCAAATGAATTTTAGCCAAATTTACTGATGATACGAGGATAGGTGGGAGTTCATGTTGTGAAAAGGACAAAAGCGGTTTGCAAATGGACAGAGCTAGGTTAAGTAAGTGGGTAAAAATTTGGCAGCCAGGGAATAAAGTGGGAAAATACGTGGTTATCCACTTATGTAGAAGGAATAACAAAACAGAGCATTGTTTACATAGATAGAGAATACAGACTATTGTTGTACAGAAACACAGAAAGTTGGCATGTACTTATAGCGAGCAACCAGGAGGGCAAATAGAATGTTAAGCTTTATTGCCAGAGAGATGGAGTATAAAAGTAGGGATGCGTTATTACAACTGCACAGGGTGTTGGTGAGACCAAGCCTAGAGTATGTGTACAGTCTCAGGCTCCTTATTTGAGAAGGGACATACCAACACTGGAGGCAGTTCAGAGAAGGTTCACTAGGCTGATTCCTGGTTTGAAGGGGTCATCTTATAGAGTCATAGAACCATAGAGCAATACAGCATGGATACAGGCCCGTCGGTCCAACGAGTCCATACCGACCATGGTGCCCACCCAACTAGTCCCAATTTCCTGCATTCGGCCCATTTCCCTCTAAGCCCCGACCCGTCCATGTACCTATCCAAGTGCTTCTTAAATGACATTATTGCACCTGCCTCAACCACTTCCCCTGGCAGCTCGTTCCATATACTCACCACCCTCTGCATGAAAAGTTGCCCCTCAGGTCCCTTATAATCTTTCCCCTCTCTCCCTAAATCTATGCCCCCTAGTTTTGAACTCCCCTACCCTGGGAAAAAAGACTGCTACCATCCACCTTATTTATGCCCCTCATGATTTTATACACCTCGATAAGATCACTCCTCATTCTCCTACATTCCAAGGAATTAAGACCCAGCCTGGCCAACCTCTCCCTGTAACTCAGGCCCTCTGGTCCTGGCAACATCCTCATAAATCTTTTTTGCACTCTTTCCAGTTTAACCATGTCTTTCTTATAACACGGTGACCGAAGCTGTGCACAATACTCCAATTGCAGCCTCACCAATGACATATACAACTGCAACATAATGTCCCACCTCCCATACTCAATACTTAAGACAAAAGGTTGAGCAGTATGGGCCTGTCCTCATTGGTTTAGAAGGACAGGAGGTGACCGTAATACGATTATGAGGTGATGTTTTTTTTTGTGGAGAAATCTAGATCTAAACAACATTGTTTCAGAATAAAAAGTCACCAATATAAAATGGAGACAAGGAGGAATTTCTGCTGTAAAATGTTGTGAACTTTTGGAGCTACTCTTCTGAGCTGTGGAGGTTGAATCATTGAACATATGTCAAGGTCAAGATAAAAGTATAGGGGATTTTAACATATAGGAGAAACAAGGGTTATGGAAACAGGCAGAAAAGTGGAGTTGAGGTCAACATCTGAACTGTCATAACCTTAAAATTATAGTTATAGAATCATAGCACAGTAACAGGCCCTTCAGCCCAACTCATCTATGCCGATCATCGTGCCTAGCTGAGCTAGTCCCATTTCCCCACATTTGGCCCATATCCCACTAAACCTTTCCCATCCATGTAACTGTCCAAATGCCTTTTAAATGTCACAATTGCCTCTACCACTTCCTCTGGCTGCTCGTTCAATATAACCACCATCTTCTGTGTGAAAATGGAGGAACATCTTATTAATTAGCAGAACAGCCTCAAGGAATCGCACTGCATACTACTCCTATTACTTTTGTTCTTTGTTTGGTGCAGCCTCTATCAAAGGCAATAATTGTCGAGGGATAAAGAAGCATAATAACTGTTGGGTCACAGGAAGAGGCTGAAGACAAGGCAAAGATCAAGGCAAAAATACCTCTCACACCCAGATTTCCCCACACCAACATTCACTAGTTTCTCATCATTTGTGTGTCTGTCCAGCACTGAAGAAAAGACATTGACCTGAAATGTCAACTCTATCTCTCTCTCCACAGATGCTGCCGTATATGCTGAGCATCTTCTGTTTTTGTTTTAGCATCTGTAATGTTCTACATTTGACTTATTGCTTTCTGCTCCATCCAACAGAAGTCAAAGGCAAAGAGAATAAAAAGGACCTGTCACTCCAAAATGAGTCTCCACCTGACCAGACCTGAACCACATCCCTTCAGTGTCAAAGAACATCTGCGCCAACATACCAGCCCTTCCTTGCTGCAACTCCTGCAAAACAGCGATGCATAGAGTTATTTCACATATAATCAAAAAGGAGTAATGATCTAAAAACAGAGAAATGCGATTACTGTCAACAGCTCCAGCTGCAGTGCTGACACCAGCACAGCCACGATGGGACAAATGATTTTGTTGCATGCCATAAATTTTACAATTCCACCTACGATCCTAATGATGACAGGTAATGAAAATTCAACAACGTTTCCCCAAAAGGTTGATGTTCTGACATCTGAAGAGGTTGAATTTTACCAGCAGATTTGGGCAAATATACTTCTGCAGCTTTTGTAATGAATTTATAAATAATTTGTTTGCAAATTTATTTGCATTCAAAGTAGAGCTGGCAAGTATTATGTCCATATTCTTTATAGCCTCATGAGAAGAGACTGAAAAATGTACAATGCAGCACACTTATCAAAACCTAGCTGGCTTTGATAATACAACTCATAATAACTTTATTCAAAAACAGCTAAAAGTGGCAGCATTATTGCCATGTTTATTACATTTTACATCAATCACAGCAATCAGGACTTCCCATGCAACCTCATAAAGACTTGCTGTCATGTTGCAAGAGCCACTTATAACTGTAATGTAACATTAAGGCTATTACACTTTGATTGGTGTTAAGACACCCTACAATTTTAATAGAGTTGCATTAAAAGTACTGATAAAATCTCATTACTGTTTTCACTATCAACTCTTTTGAAAACTATATTTGGGGCTAGCACATTGATTTCTGTGGAAACAGCATGACACATAATTGTAACAATTTGATTAAACTTATTCATGTGTAAATTTCTCTTAAATGCTTTGATGAAACAGATATCTTTTCTGGTCAAAATGTTGAGTGAGAATACTGTTTCTTATCTCGTGTACACATAGGGTGGGAGTCACAGAAATGATTTTTCAAACATTCTAATGATACAATGTGCAATTGACTCCAAATTTACAAAATTGCTGTATGAATACTTACAAAACTGTTTTAATCCCTGCCATAACAATTCTTCACATCAGGAAATCAAACTCTCCAAATCAGTAGCATTATGGTTATCTAAACAGTATCATTGTAAGATTATATGCAGAGTTTGCAGTTGTAATGACAACAAAACAACCAACATTTAGAGTCATTGTGCTGTGACAGTGCTCATAACCTCAGGATTTCTCAACGTGCATGGTTTAAAGCAGAGATCTCAAAGTTGCTGTCCGTGATTCACTGCCTCTCCTTGGGCTGCATTGCTTTGAAACTTTCTCCCTCACTGTCAGGGGAAGTCGCTGAATATACAGAAATATTCAGACAGTTATGAATTTTTCTCAGTGTTAAAATAATCAAAAAAAACTTAGACCTTATGCAACAGCATGTGAGTTTTTAATTGGATAATTACAGCTTTGCAAACTCTATGGCATATTTTTACGTATCTGGAATCAGATAAATACTTCAAAATATAATGGATTTTAAAATGAAACCATTTAATGTTTATTTATATGTCAGCAGATAGCTTGTATATTTTAATCTTTATTTCACTCTGCATGAAATGTGGAAAAAAAAAATCAAAGTTTTTCCTCCTTAGTGTGATTAGCTTCTCAACCAGCTTGACAACACCACTGTTGCTGGATGCCAGAGACCTCTTTAAAGTATCTGATGGCATAAGTGGGAAAACCCATGCCACAAAATTTCTGACCGTCCAGATGCATCGACCTTCCCTATGCCTCACCAGATGCTGCCTAACCCACTGAGTTCCTCCAGCAGTTTGTCTTTTGCTCCAGGTTACAGCATCTGCAGTCTCTTGTGTCTCCACAAACTCTGTTTCATCCTTATGGGCCCTCTCTTTGAGGGACTCCTTTACTGATCACATAATCCAGGCTATTAATGACATTGGTTACAATACAAAATAACATGGGCATCATCTTTGAAATCCATAAAGCTTTGGAAATCAAAAACTTCCTTCATCAACATTAGGTGCATATTTGGATGCATCACTGATGTTTTCTTGTTTACAGACCTTAATTACGGGTACCCATTGACATGATAAACCCTGCAACATGCTGAAATATGCAGGCATAGTACTAAGCATGAGGGTCAAAATGTTTCACTTAAAACAAACAGTGAAAAGGGACAACATTGGCACCCAGGTACAGCCCTACTGTTTCTTCAAATACTATCTTTATCAGAGACAATTTTTCAAGTTTGCACTTCAGACATTTAGTTTCACCAACAAGGAGCATACTCATCAGAAATTCAGAGCTGTAAACTTCTGGAACTGTTATCAGACGGAAGATTGAAAGGACAAAAAATACTCCCATCTTCCTCATTTCACCAAATTTCCAGTCCTGCTTAAGAGATGAGCAGTGATATTTGTGAAGTGGAATATTATTCTGGATGTCTTTGCAATGTCACCTGGAAGCTATCTGTCCAGCTGCCAAAGGTCCCTTTGATTCTATATCATTACTTGTGTTGGTGAAGAGACACCAATGTCACTGTCGGGGAATAAGACTATATACAGTAACAATTAAACTGGTGTCCCCAAAGATACAACAAAGAGAATCAAAGTAACTTCTTCCATGGACCACAACCTGATGGGAAATGACAGCAACTCCATACCCTCATGAGTTTTAGGAATTTTGGGATTTCCAGACACTGGCTACCCCATCCTAGAGTCTCCCTGGCTGCACTCTTACATTGGGCTTCCCAAGGAGAACATAAACATCCTCTGGAGTTACACCAGGAACTACCTGCTAAACCTGTGATGGAGACACAAAGAGTCCATTCCTTTGAATGAAGAGGAACATCAGCAAAGTAAAGGAGAAAGTAAAGTATCACTTAATTTAAATCTCTTGAATTCATTCAGCTTCAATAATATTTTTAATGTTTGTAGACTTTAACCTTATTTATTTTTAAAGTATTTGTTAATTACATCTTTTAATTCTGAATGTCAGGGACATTCAGAAGCATTCAAAGTCCTTGGCAGATTTGGCAGCCAGCAAAGCTGAGTGTGTGGCATAGCTGGCTGTCAAACTATTTTTCCATTATTTTGTGGGTGAGGTTTGTTCTGGACCAGTCAGTTGACAGTAAAGTCTTCTCATCACAAAGGGCAACACTATTTTGGATCAGGAGTGCTTTGAGCAGCAAGTTGATGTGTTACGTTTTGCAGTTATCTTTAACATCATCATTGAGTGCAGGCAGCTGCAACTTTTATTCCAAATGAAATTTATGCATTGTCTGTTCATCATAAAGAAAACCTAAACAGGATCTAAGATAACATAATATGTTGTAATACAAGATTTCACTGGCCAATTTATTTATAGCAGGGTTCTCTAAATAGTAAATTGTTCATGGCCTGATAATCCAGTAATTTTTAAGAAATAAATGTCCCCCAGAATGTCAGTGATAATTTCCCTCACCTTCAGAATATAGTGCCACAGGATCCTTTGCATCCACCAGAGAGAGGTGATGGAGCCTTAGTTCAGCACCTTATTTAAAGTTAATGCCTCTGACAGTGCCTTAGTACTACACAAGAGTGACAACTAGACTTTTGTGTTCAATCCCTAAAGTGGTTCTTGAACCCACAACTTTCTAAAAACAGAGGGAAAAGAGCGAATTATTGAGCCCATTAGAGACACATTACAGTTATGAGGAGAGGCTGGAGAGATTGTGTTTGTTTTCCTTGGAGCGGAGGAAGCTAAGGGAGTCCTGATAGAGGTATTCAAATTATGAGGTCTCAGGTCTATGGTGAGGAGTAAAAATATTAGAAGATAATTCTAAGGAAACTTTTTTTTACCCAGAGGTGGTTATAATCTGGCACGCACGACCTTAGGGATTGGAAGAGGCAGGTACTCTCACATTTAAAAGTTATCTAGATAAACACTTGTATCGCCAAGTCATAGTCTACAGAGCTGGTAAATGGGATTAGTATGGATGGGTACTTGATGGTTGGCATGGACATGGTGGGCCAAAGGGCCTGTTTTTGTGTTGTCTGATTCCATGACTCCATAATCACCTTATTTTACAAACTTTACAACGCAGCTCTTTCAACATAGTAAAATGAACACAGGAGCATTACTGAGTAAAATTTGACACTGTCCCACAGAAGAGAATTCACGCACTAACTTTTTGCAGCCCCTCAGTTTAAATCAAGCTCCAGGCCTTACTGCCCTCCTTGAAACAGAGGGGTCACCATGCAGCAACCAGCCCTCGGCTTGCTGACGTCCAAGGTTAGTGAACTTCTTTTAAATATCTCTGATGTTCAGAGATATTTAAAAACAATTCAAAGGGATTAATCTTTTAAAATAATTTGTTGAATTTTTTTTAAAACATTTACTTAAAAATACATTTAACTAATATAATTTAATTAAAAACAATAATATTTGCACTATTTATTTTGTAATTTATAGTAATTTTATGTCTTTGCACTGTACTGCTGCCGCAAAACAACAAATTTCACAACAAATGAGTCAGTGATAATTAACCTGACTCTGATTCTGAAGCAAAATAACAAATTAATCTTTACCTAATTTACTTAACCTAAACCAGGTTGGAAACCATAGTCCAATAGAGTTGTGTGTCATGTGCTATGACTGGTGTAAAGTGAGAAGTCAGACATAAACTCCAGTCAGCACACCTGAGCCCAGCAGTGGACTGTTGTCTGACCTCCAACCCGTTCCTGATTTCTGCATTTCTGGCACTTACCTATGCAGAAGTTGGCTGCAGTTCAGTACTATCAGAGCTGGTAGGCCCACTGACCAAAAGCTGGATCAAAGAAGTAGGTCCAAATGTGTATCTTAAACAGAGAAATAGCTTCTGAGGGTTAGTGGGGGAAACCAGAGCTCAGAAACTTGACCTCTGCATGGCAGTGAAGCGACCAAGTGGGAGTGTTCATTCAATCAGAAATACAGGGTTGAAAAAGGTAAACAGGGTCAAGGAATGGCGATACCATGCAAGGACATGAATGGAAGGGTGATTTTTTTTAATTGAGGGGCTTTTATCTGTAAGCTAATGTCAGTCATTAAACTTTGGTCGATGGTTAAGTAGGATTTGATATGAGAGGACATGAGCAGCAGATATTTGAATAACCTTTCTAAACCATGGAATCTGAGATACCAGTTAGGTGTATGCATTGGAATAGTCAAGTCTAGCAGTAGCAGAGGTTGTTTCAGTCTGCTAGCAGCAGATGAGTTGAGGCAGGCTAGGGTAGTGTTCAGTAAACAACAAATGAAAACTAATTGTATAGACTGAGTTAAATCAGGCAATAGGCCTTTCAAGTTACAAAGGCAACCTGAGACCCACTGGTCAACTCCAAGCCAGGGAATGCCAGTGCAATAGACAGACTAAAATACCTTACACATATATAGAAAAGACATCATTTAAACCAAGTCAACTTCCAAGCAAAATTCCCAGATCTGACTCCTTCCCATTTCCAAACACAGGGGGAGGGGGGAGCAAGCCAATTTCTAGCCACTGAACTTCAGTTACCCTGGTATTCTAACTGTTCTAACAGCATTTCCCTTTCACATTTCTTCTAAGTATTTCATGCCATTCATTTTTAAAAATTATTTTTAATAAGAAATAGAATGGTACAACACAGTGAATATTGAGGATATCTGCAGAATGCAGTGAGATCTGAGGTGATCATATCCATGTTCCGCCATGTGTATGCAGTGCTCTTTGAGCTGAGAGTATTATATCTAGGATACTGGGAAACAATCCATTTCATTTACCTTCGTTCAGTACTGGCTTTTTGCTTCACAAAGTTAACAACATACACTTACTGTGTAATCATTAGAAATGCAAAGCATGCTCCCATTATTTATGTATGCACCCCATACTTTACACCACACTGGAATGCTGTGTTTCTCCGTTTCACTTTTCAACAGGAGACTATCACAACCAACAGGGTAGTAGGTGTCCTAAAATGTCTTAATTCAGAAACTGAAAGAGTGTTAACTGAGTCTGATTAGCTCCATTTATCTCTAATTAATTACCTTTACCTAATTAGACACCCTGTTTCCAGTAGACATGGAGTCAAGTAGACTAGATTATTAGTGTACTCATTGTGCCTTTACAAAATCCTGAAATTAATGAAACGTGCAAAAGAATCTGCAGTTTTAATTGCACAGGTGTTGCCTTATGGCAAAGCTTTATCATCTGATTGCACCAAGGGATTATTAGTGGCTTTTTATACAGAGGATGAGCCTGTGAAATGTACCTTGGCAACAGCTCATTAGTTTAGGGTTGTTACTGTATTATTTATTACATTCGGCCCCCGCCATTATCCAGATTGATTCATTGACCTGTATATTTTTCCTATTCTCCACATAGAGCAGATACACCTTTGAATACTGCAATGAATTCGCAAAAGAAATAAATGTTCCTGTCTGCTGATAACCAAATCTCATGTTGCTATAAATGATGCATAATATTGTTTGTCTAATTTAGTTGTCAAGGCTGATTAAATAATTCAAATACAAAGCCTAACACTGGCTACAAACAGCAGGTGTCAGAAGCTGACCCACTGAATGCCTCAAAAAAACTCATGAGACAACATAACCTTTCACATGATATTTGCTGTAGGATACATGCATAACACACATACATTACCTCGACATTCATCTCTTTACCAATGATGGTGGAAATTATTTGCATTGATTAATGTCATATTGTTGTTGCACACAACCCCTACAGACTGGTACTTTGATAGCTTGTGGGCTTGACCACCACAGAACCTTCCATGAACAAGTCAACAGGCATGGGTCACTCAGCCCTCAAGCCTGCTCTGGCAGTTGTTGATCATGGCTGGTCTGTACCATAACTCCAGGTACTAAGGTTTGGTAGATACCCCTTAATCTACTTACCCAACAGCATGGTATCGATCTCAGTCTTGGCATAGATGTAGCTACAGATGTACGGTGAAGAGCATTCTGACTGGTTGCATCACAGCCCAGTATGGAGGCTCCAAGAGGCTGCAGAGGGTTATAGACTCAGCCTATCACGGGCACAACCCCTGCCACCATCGAGGACATCTTCAAGATGCGGTGCCTCAGGAAGGCAGCATTCATCACTAAGGATCCTCACCACCCAGGACTTGTCCTCTTCTCATTACTACCATCGGGGAGGAGGTTCAGGAGCTGGAAGACCAACATTCAATGATTTAGGAACAGCTTCTTCCCCTCCGCCATCAGATTTCTGAACGATCCATAAACCCATGGTCACAACTTTTGTTTTGCACTATTTATTTTTGTAATTTATAGTAACTTCATGTCTTTGCACTGTACCGCAGCTGCAAAACAACAAATTTCAAGTCGTATAAGTCAGTGATAATAAATCTGATTCTGATTCTGATCCAATTGCCACTGTGTCCAGATTTTCACCACCCTTTGCATAAAAATCTTCATGATTTCACTCTAATTTTAAGATGATGTCTTACATTGAAACGAATATGAGCTCTCCAACCATGGTGATTCAGTTTAGGAAATGCTTATACCACACTGTAGTCCAAATTTCTTAATTTTAGTTGTATACTATGGGAATAATTTTACCCATCAGCTCATGGATTGGGATTTGTATTGAGAAACATTTCTCCCACAGAACAGAATACACTTGCAAAATACATTTTACTTTCTCTCTCGTTTGTTTATCATTAGCACAAGGAGCCATCTCATTCTTACCAATACTTGACCTCTTGCCTTTATTTCAATAACCTGTTATGTACTTATTAATGAGCTCTTGAAATGAGCTGGTTGAAATTGTCTTTTTCGGTAAAAAAATAATTGAGAAGAGCCAGGCAATAATTCCACCAAGGCTTTGTGAAGATGGAGCAAACTGTGAGATGTAATGAATGTCATCTGAACTCAGAGGCAAACGAGCTGTTTCTAAGTCAATCACAGAATAATATATGGACTACTCAATCACTTAATGAAGTTCCCCACTTTCCAGAGACTTGGTTGTTTCAGCTGTCTGTGAGGGAAGACGGTGTATCCATGAGGCAGCTGATGACTAAATTTTCAGGTGGTTGAAGATGTAGGGATATTATATTGGAAACAGAGACATGAAGAGCTCTCAGTTATTAGGAAAGAGTTTCTGCTCTTTGGCCTGCAGAGAACATCAGCAATTCAGAGGCATGTTGAGAGTGATTTTCAATACCTACTGACAATGGGCACAAATAATAAAATCTGAAGCAAAGTGTTATTTGGATGAGATGGTGCGAAGGGTCTCCCTTGGAACATATATAAGGACATAATGATGTGTGGTATAATCATCTGTTTCAGTACCATAACTTCCATGCAAGGTAATACTAAAAGCAAAATACCCAGCGATGCTGGGAATCTGATTTGAAAGCAGAAAAGGCTGGAAATGTTCTGTAGGTCAGGCAGTATCAGTGAGAAACAGAATGTAATGATTCAGGTTCATCAGAGTAGGAAGGCGTGGAGATGAACAACTTTTAAGCAAGTGCAGATCCAATGAAATTGGAGTGGGGAAGTTAAGAAGACCTCCCCATTAAGAAGGTCTGTGATGGGGAGGGGATGGAGACAAGATTGATTAAATGTCACAAGGGACGATGATGCAGGAGGTGGTATAGGACAGACAGAAAACAGTTTCATTCAGAAGTGTGAATGATTACTTAATATCCAAGAGAAAATGGGAGATCTGAAGCTATTATGCTCACTCTTCAGACCAGATAACTGTAAAATGCTTGGAAAATCCATCTCACCTCTTCTAATTCTCATAATTGGTTGTTTATAATTGATTCTGCTGTTGCAGTAAATTTCACCAAAAGCATAAGCTTCATTGTAACGCACCCAGAGTGTGTTAAAATTGAGGATTTTTTTTATTAACCTTTCTTTTAATAGCATTGTTTTGAAATTTAGCACACCCTCTTTGATGTTAGATGCATTACAATTGGGGTGGGGAGGTGGGTTGAACTGAATAATAGCATATGAACATACAAACACATGAATTAGGAGCAGATATAGGCCATTCCATCCCTCAGGATGAACTATTGTTCAATGAAATTTTAGATGATCTGATTGTACCCTCAACTCTCTGCATTCCTGTTCACCCTGGTAACCCACAGCAACTGAAGTATTACTACAAAAGCATTAGTCAAGCAACTCAACAGTGGTTCAATCTGGCCTGGGAATGTGGATAACTTAGCATTAATGGAGCAAACAGAGCAAGTGCTTTGAAGTCAATACTAATGAAATTCTCTCCTTACAGGTGATAGGTGAGGCTATTAAATGAAGGGAGAATGGAACCTCATCTATCCACTGTGCAGGAAAGAATTGTAGGGCCAGTACAGTGGTGCAGCAAGTAGAGCCACAGTTCCAGAGACCGGGATTCAATCCTGACCTCTGGTGCTGCCTGTGTGGAGTTTTCACATTCTCCCTATGATCATGTGGGTTTTCTCTGGGTGCTCCAGTTTCCTCCCACATCCCAAAGACGTGTGGTTGGTAAATTAATTGGCCATAGTAAATTGCCCCTAGTGTGCAGGTGAGTGGTAGAATTTGGAGCTGTTGATGGGAAGGTGGGGAGAATATAATGGGATTAGTGCAGGATTAGTGTAATTGGGTGCTTGATGCTCAGTGCATACTCGGTGGGGCAAAGGGCCTGTTTCCCTGCTGTATGACTCCACCTAACGCATGCAACAGGACATCTGATTCAAAGCATGGTTTCAGAACAAGCAATGAAGATGCCCTATATGTTACATTTCCACAAGTCCTTAACTCCACTCAAGACAGTAAATAGCACCAGGCATGCTTGGTTAACTGCTTTCACAGAAGTATATTGATATGCTAGAAGTGGAACAGGGTTGTGTGCATATTTAAGAATGATTAGAATAGCCCAGAAAAAATGTTGGTACGTAAGATTGTCCAGCTCTTCCAAGTTTAACTAACAAGGTACTTCAAATCCTACTGTTCACATCTTCATTATTCTACCAAATGTCCATTCAAGGAATACAAAAGAAGACGGGCTTCAACAGGCTGCGACAAAGACTGGCAATGGGACGAGGAGTCTAAATACCTTACCTCCTGAACAAAGAGACCATTCTAGCCATTAAAAGCTTATGAAAACAGCAAGGCTTCCATTGTGTGTAACGATTTTGACATTTGACATTTGACACAGAACATATCATATGTTGTCAACAATAAACAGAATTCAGTTGATCTACCAATTTCAGTTTACTTTACAGTTTGCAAGGTCTCGAATTACTTTGTCCGCTTTCTCTAGATTTGTTTGCAAGCCTCTCTCTGGTATAGTTCCAATCATGCACTAAGCAAGCAGTAAGGAAAGGGAAGATAGATTATGAAAGTAAATTGGCGCAAAATATAAAAACAGAAAGTAAAAGTTTTTATAATTATATAAAGCAGAAAAGGGTGGCTAAAGTGAACGTAGATCCCTTGGAAGATGAGAAGAGGGAATTAACATTGGGTAATGTGGAAATGGCCGAAGCTTTGAACAACTCTCTTGTGTTGGTCTTCACTGTGGAGGACACGTCTAACATGCCAAGTAGAGATGTTATGGATGCAATGGGAGGTGAGGACCTCGATACAATCGCTGTCACTAAAGAGGTAGTGATGAGCAAACTGGTGGGCCTAAAGGTAGATAAGTCCCCTGGTCCTGAAGGGATGCATCCCAGGGTATGGAAAGAAATGGCAGAGGTTATAGTAGAGGCATTTTTGATAATTTACCAAAATTCTCTGGACTCTGGGCACGTCCCGACGAATTGGAAGACAGCGAATGTAGTGGCACTGTTTAAGAAGGATGTAGGCAAAAGGCAAGTAACTATAGGCCAATTAGCTTAACATCTGTTGTCAGGAAAATGGTTGAAGCTATCATTAAGGAAGAAATTGCGAGACATCTGGATAGAAGTGGTTCCATCAGGCAGACACAGCATGGATTCAGGAAGGGCAGATCCTGTTTGACAAACTTACTGGAATTCTTTAAGGATATAATGAGCGCAATGGATAGAGGGGAACAGGTGGATGTTGTATACTTGGATGTCTAGAAGGCATCGTTAAGGTGCCACATAAATGACTTATCCATAAGATAAGGATGCATGGGGTTGGAGGTAATGTATTAGCATGGATTGAGGATTGTTAACCAATAGAAGGCAGAGAGTTGGGATAAATGGGTGTTTCTCTGGTTGGCAATCAGTGGTGAGCAGGGTGCCACAGGGGTCAGTGTTGGACCCGTGACTCTTCATGAAATATATTAACGTTTTGGAAGAGGGGAGGGAGTGTAGCATATTGAAGTTTGCTGATGACACTAAATTGGGTGCAAAAGCAAATTGTGCAGAGGATGCAGAGAGTCTGCAGAGAGATATAGATATGTTAAGTAAGTGGGCGAGGGTCTGGCAGATGGAGTACAATGTTGGTAAATGTGAGGTCATCCACTTTGGAAGGAAAAATAGAAGATCATATTATTATTTAAATGGTGAACGATTGCAGCACGCTGTTGTGCAGAGGGACTTGGGAGTGCTTGTGCATGAATCGCAAAAGGTTGGTTTGCAGGTGCAACAGGTTATCAAGAAGGCAAATGGAATGTTGGCCTTCATTGCTGGAGGGATTGAATTTAAGAGCAGGGAGGTTGTGCTGCAACTGTACAGAGTACTGGTGAGGCCGCACCTGGAGTACTGCGTGCAGTTCTGGTCTCCTTACTTGAGGAAGGATATACTGGCTTTGGAGGAGGTGAAGAGGAGGTTCACCAGGTTGATTCCGGAGATGAGAGGGTTAGCCTATGAGGAGAGATTGAGTCACCTGGGACTATACTCACAGGAATTCAGAAAAATGAGAGGGGATCTTATAGAAACATATAAAATTACGAAAGGGATAGATGAGATAGAGGCAGGAAGGTCCTTTCCACTGGTAGGTGAGACTAGAACTAGGGGACATAGCCTCAGAATTCAGGAGAATAGATTTAGGACGGAGATGAGGAGAAACTGCTTTTTCCAGAGAGTAGTGAATCTGTGGAATTCTCTGCCCAGGGAAGCAGTGGAGGCTACCTCATTTAAGACACAGTTAGATAGATTTTTGCATAGTAGGGGAATTAAGGGTTATGGGGAAATGGCAGGGAGGTGAATCTGAGTCCATGGCCAGATCAGCCATGAGTTTATTGAATAGCGGAGCAGGTTCGACGGGCCAGGTGGCCTACTCCTGCTCCTATTTCTTATGTTCTTATTGAATCATCGTCTCAAGATCTCAGTGTGATTGTTTTACTGCATACTTCTGATTCTTATATCTGTGTCATGGGGACTCTTTTCCTGATGAAAAGGCAAGTTGTTCAAGAGGGTGTCATCTGCCAAAGTCGATTTATTGTCATATGCACAAGTACATGTATGCACAGGTGCAATGAAAAACTTACTTGCAGCAGCATCACAGGCACATAGCATCAGATAAGCAGCATTCACAAGAAAAACATAAATTAAACACAATTTTTACAAGAAAGAACAATTAGAACAAAAAACAGTGATCAAAGTGTTCATAGTGTTGCTAAACTGTTATTAGAGTTTTGCTGGTTGGTTCAAGAACCAAATAGTTGAAGGGGAGTAGCTATTCTTGAACCTGGTGGTGTGGGACTTCAGGTTTCTGTACCTCCTGCCCAACGGTAGCTGTGAAAAGATGGCATGGCCCGGATAGTGGGGATCTTTGATGATAGATGTTGCCTTCTGAGGCAGCGCCTCCTGTAGATACTACTGATAATGGGGAGGGATGTGCCTGCAATATACTGGGCAGAGTCCACTACTCTCTGCAGCTTCTTACGTTCCTGCACATTCAAACTGCTGAACCAGATCATGTTGCAACCAGTCAAGATACTTTCAACAGTACATCTGTAGAAGTTTGTTAGAGTGTTTGCCAGGTTCAAAGCATGATAACCAATATCTCCCAGGAGTGCATCTTGCATTCTTTGAGCAATTGATGAACATCTGATTGCCAAAGACAGGTTTCTCAAGATCAGAATAAGAATTTTGTACTGACATATGTCATGAAATTTGTTGTTTTGCGGCTGCAGTACAGTGCAAGACATAACGACATAAAAATTACTATAAATTACAAAACATAAATAAGTAGTGCAAAAGAGGAATAATGAGGTAGCGTTCATGGGTTCATGGGCCATTCAGAAATCTGATGGCAGAGGGGAAGAAGCTGTTCCTGAATCATTGAGTGTGGGTCTTCAGGCTCCTGTACCTCCTCCCTGATGGTAGTAATGTGAAGAGGGCACTTCCTGGATGGTGAGGGTCCTTCATGGTGGATGCTGCCTTCTTGAGGCAACTCCTCTTGAAGATGTCCTCAATGGTGGGGTTGGTTGTGCCCGTGATGGAGCTGGCTGAGTCTACAACCCTCTGCAGCCTCTTTCGATCCTGCACATTGGAGCCTTCATACCAGGCAATGATGCAACCAGTCAGAATGCTCTCCACTGTACATCTGTAGAAATTTGCAAGAGTCTTTGGTGACATTCCAAATTTCCTTAAACTCCTAATGAAGTAGAGCCACTGGTGTGCCTTCTTCATGATTGTATCAATGTGTTGGGCCCAAGATGGATCCTCTGAGATGTTGATGCCCAGGAACTTGAAGCTGCTCACCCTTTCCACCACTGACCTCTCAATGAGGACTGGTGTGTGTTCTCCCAACTTCCCCTTCCTGAAGTCCACAATCAATTCCTTGGTCTTTGAGAGGTTGGTCATGGCTAGAATTAACTCCTGCCTGAGCAAAGACCTGGACCTGTTGTGGTGGTAGTGAAATTGCAGCAGGTCCAGGTCCTTGCTCTGGCAGGAGTTAATTCTAGCCATGACCAACCTCTCAAAGCACTTCATCACAGTAGATGTGAGTGCTACCGGGCGATAGTCATTGAGGCAGCTCACCCTGCTCTTCTTGGGCACTGGTATAATTGATGCCCTTTTTGAAGCAGGTGGGAACCTCCAACTGCAGCAGTGAGAGGTTGAAGATGTCCTTGAATACTCCAGCCAGTTGGTCGGCACAGATTTTTAGTACCCTGCCAGGTACACCGTCAGGGCCTGACGCCTTGCGAGGGTTCACCCTCTTGAAGGACGTTCTGATGTCAGCCTCCGAGACAGAGATCACAGGGTCACCGGATGCTGTGGAGATTCACACAGGTGTAGTGTTATTCTTCCTTTCAAAACGTGCATAAAAGGCATTGAGCTCATCAGGGAGTGAAGCATCACTGCCATTTATGCTGTTAGGTTTCACTTTATAGGAAGCAATGGCATGCAAACCCTGCCACAGCTGTCGTGCATCTGATTGTGGCTCTCACTTCACAGAGAATTACCTTTTTGATCTCATGATGCCCTTCTGTAGGTCGTACCTGGACTTCTTGTAGAGTTCTGGATCACCAACCTTGAACGCCACAGACCTAGCCCTCAGCAGACTGCGAATTTCCTGGTTCATCCATCAGGGATGACTCCCTGAGATACAGATTTTGGCTCAGATCTGTAAGTTTATTTCCATAGCATTCCATTCTCTCAAAACAAGGGAGCACAATTGCCTATACGTATTGCTTATGAATGACAATTGGTGTGACACCATTGTGGCCCTTCACCTCAATACACTACCCAGCTCAAAATGTTGGGTCTACCTCAGTAATAGCTTCGGCTACGCTGAAATATGCATGATCAGACTGAAGCAGTTCTTAACCCCTTGATGGCATGATAAAGAAAGAATTTGCCTTTATGCAATCCTTTGTATATATTCAGGATGCCCCAAGATGATTCACAACTAATGAAGTTCTTCAGAAGTGTCATTACTGTTGTATAAAAATTCTAACACCCAAAGTCCCACAAACAAGAATATGATAATGGCCAAAATAATATCTTTAAATGTTTTTAAATGTTTTAACATTATTAGTTGGGAAACAAATATCAACTAGAACAACAGGGGAACTCAGTCACTCTCCTTTAAATAATTTCACATTAGATCCTTATAACATCTTCCCCTGCATTTAAAAAGCCTCCTCTTCTTGCAGCCTGCCTCTACTATAGTCTTCTCCATTTTCCATTTTCTTTCCCGCTCGCCATGCATTGGGTAATATTGATTGTTGTCACTTGGAAGCTAAGTTAAAGGACCAGTTAGAGAAAGGAATAAATGCTCCACCCCAACCTGAAGAACTAAAAATTATCCCTGTTATTTTGTCAATATAAAGTGTTTTTGTGATGTCATTGTGTACTCAACTTAACCCTGGTAATAACTGAGGCTCTTGATGGAATTATTGAGGTATTTGATGTGTTAAGGAGTGATATCACGAACCAATGGTGTTAAGTAGTAACACAGAAATCTATCTTTATTTGTGAGATTTCATTATTAGTCACATGTACATCAAAACACAGTGAAATGCATCTTTTGTGTACAGTGTTCTGGGAGCAACCTGCAAGTGTTGCCACGCTTCCGGCGCCAACATATCATGCCCAAAACTTCCTAACTTGTACGTCTGTGGAATGTGGGAGGAAACCGGAGCACCCAGAGGAAACCCATGCAGTAACGGGGAGAACGTACAAACTCCTTACAGACAGCGGCAGGAATTGAACTCGGTCGCTGGCACTGTAATAGCGCTATGCTAACCGCTACACTGCCGTGGCTGCTCTACACCACTGTGCCTGCCCTTACACTACTGTGTCTGCCCTTACACTACCAATTTTTATATATTAACTGAACTTTTGCTGTTGTTCCCTAATGTTATTACCCTTTTAAATCCACATTTGTAATCCAGCCCTGCCAGTCCTGCTGGGCTTTCACCATTAATGAGGTGCCAACGGATGAACTGCTCGACTACAATGGTTACTGCTCTAATGGCCAGCAGTCAGTGTCAGAGACTGGAAGTGGAAGTGTGTTCCTTGCAGCCAGTCAACACTGGCCCAGCTTAACAGCTCCAGTATTGGATGGGTAGAGAAGCAGAGATAATGGCAACATCCACTGTAAGCAAGTGGAAATGAAATAAATGAAGACCACAAGATATTGGAGCAGAATTAGGCCATTCGGCCCATCGAGTCTGCTTCACCATTCAATCATGGCTGATTTTTTTTCTCAATCCCGTTCTCCCGCCTTCTCTCCATAACCTGTAACCCCCTTACCACTGAAGAACCTATCAATCTCTGCTTTAATACACCCAATGACTTGGTCTCCACCGTCCTCCGTATTATACAATGAGTTGCGTAAAAGCCTGGTCTCCAGAGTCCAAATACACAGAAGCAGTGCCATCAATTAACTTTAATTAAACCAGTGGGTTGACCTCAAGGTGACTTGGATTGCACAACGACGTGTACAAAAAAACGAGTGTGCACTCAACTAGTGTGAACCTGCCTTAAGCTTGAAGTGCAAGGGTGAGTGGATTTTACTGAGACTTCTGCATTTTCTTACCCTATTGCTAATATTTAACCATATACGAAGATATTTCCTTTGGCACTCAGTCAACTCCACCAGCCTTACAGAGAAGAAAATAAAGATAGACTAAAAGATGCAAAATTCCACAAAGTCCACAGGATTTTCATTAAAAGATTAATGACCTTAAATGAGTAGGAAGGAGAAACTCTTGTAAAATTTTAAAAAGTCCACAGCACTGCAAAGTAAAGACTATAAGCTGCCAGAAAATAACACCTCATTGGTTGGAGATCATGAGCAGCCAACAGAAGCACATACTCCAGAAAGGAGACACAAGACACAGCTCAGCACATCACAGAAACAAGCCTCCCCTCCACAGCCTCTGTCTACGCTTCTCGCTGCCTTGGTAAAGCAGACAACGTAATCATAGACCCCACCCACCCCGGGCATTCTCTCTTCTCCCCTCTCCCATCAGGCAGAAGACACAAAAGCCTGAAAGCACATACCACCAGGCTAAAGGACAGCTTCTATCCTGCTGTGATAAGACTATTGAACGTTCCCTAGTACGATAAGATGGACTCTTGACCTCACAATCTACTTCGTTGTGACTTTGCACCTTAGTGTCTATCTGCACTGCACTTTCTCTGTAGCTGTGATATTTTATTCTGTATTGTTTTACCTTAATGCACTGTTGTAATGAATTGATCTGTATCAATGGTACGCAAGACAAGTTTTTCACTGTACTTCAGTACGTGACAATAATAAACCAATACCAAGAGACTGCAGATGATGCCAGCTCTTGCTTCACCCCTCCGCCTCACCTCTTTACACTGGCAATCTCCCCTCTATCTTCGAGTCCAAAAGAAAGGTATCAACCTGAAATATCAACTCTCCATTTCGCTCCACAGACACTGCCTGACCTGCTGAGTTCCTCCAGCATCCTGTTTGTTCCTCCAGAAAGGAATCAAGATATCTCAGGATAGGAATCAGCTGGTAGGTATTTTCTTTAACTCCTACATGGCAGTGTTTATTACCCATCCTTTATTGGTCCTGAGAGGGTGACAGTGAATTGCCTTCTTGAACCTCCATGCAGCATGATGCGCCACTTCAGAAGGCAATTAAGAGTCAACCACCATGAACTCTTTTACATACAACCAGGCTCAAGGACAGCTTCTATCCCACTGTTATAAGACTATTGAACGGTCCCCTAGTATGATAAGGTGAACTCTTGACCTCACAATCTACCTCATTATGACTTTGCACCTTATTGTTTACCTGCACTGCACTGTCTCTGTAACTGTAACACTTTATTTTGCATTCTGTCATTGTTTTCTCATGACTACCTCAATGCACTGTGTAATGAAATGATCTGCATGGATGGCATGCAAAACACAGTTTTTCACTGTACCTCGGTACACGTGACAATAATAAACCAATTTACCAATTTAATTTTAAAAGTTTGCTCTGTATTAGCATGAAAACATCATTCTTTATCATCCACTTTCAGTCTGTGAGCCTTAGTTTATGCAAGGACAATCCTCTGTCCAAAGTGTCAAATGGAACTGAATTGAAGAACTTATTCTGTCAATTTTTAGCCCTCTGGCAATTCCTCAGCATATCCAGTATGCATTTAATCAAAATCATTGCTACAGCAATGCTATTCTTGAATCAACATTGTGCGTCAACTTAATCCTGCTTTTATTTTGGAGGGTGGTGCAAGAGGGGATCCAGGGAAACTAAATCCATCTTAAGTTGTAAACCAGCAGAATGAACCTCATACCTGCCACTGGATCCTGCCTTTCATGGATGTACTGTAC